>NC_081295.1:73360909-73663939 GCF_030435805.1 Mustela lutreola
TGCTGAACGGAATGATGTGAGAGATGGAATGCTGGTCTCATTTTTAGTGGTAGGTAGAATAATTCCCCGCCTCACCGCCCCCACACCTTCCCGCTGCAATACCTTCCCAAGATGTTCATGCCTAATCCTCCAGAACTGGTGACTATGTTACATTTGATGGCAAAATAGACTTGGTACATGTGCTCAAAATTAAGGACTTTGAGATGAGGAGATTATTCTGGATTAACCAGATAGGTCCACTTAGTCACAGATTCTTAAAAGAACCTTTCCCAGTTGAAGTCAGGGTCAGAGAGAGATATGACTCAGGAGAATGGTCACAGGGAGATAGTGTTGTGCCTTTGAAGATGAAGGAAGGGAGAATTGAGTCAGGGGATGCATATAGTTTCTAGATGCTAGAAATTTTAAGAAAACATTCTCCCCTAAAGCCTCCAGAAAGGAACACAGCTCTGATGTGGTTTTGGAATATAGGTGAGGTATGGTGGAGTGAGGTCTGGAGCTGATGACCAAGATTCAGCCAGTCTTTTGTTCCCTCATCAGCTCTGTCAACACCTTCATTAGCCAGTGAGATTTATGTAGGATTTCTGACTTACAGAACTGTAAGATAATCAATTTGTATTGTTTAAGGCACCAAGTTTATGTTACAGCAGCAATAGAAAGCTAATATAAGACAGAAGTTAAGCATGAGGAATAAGTAAAAACTTTGCATAGAAAAATCTATATTTAAGTTAGAACATGGTGTTTTTTTTTTGTTTGTTTGTTTGTTTGTTTTTTTTGCAAAGTGGCTAATGAATTTATTAGCTCATATATCCATGGAGAACCTAAGGGTACAGCTAACTGTCCTAAGGACAGTTGGAAAGAGAATTTTGAATGTGGCCAAAGTGGATTTTGCTTTTCATCACAGAGTTACTTTCACAGACTAGTTTTACTCATACAAGGCACATTATGATGATGGTTCCAGCATTATATAGTCTCACCACTGAGAAGAATATCATCTCTTTGTTTGTTTTCATTTTAAAAAGAGGGGGACTTTGGAGAACTTGCCTATTTCCTGGTTCAGTCGATTCCTTGGCTGTCCCAACTTACAGTCAAGACTGGTGGGGAAGGGAATGTGGACTGGTGTGTGTAGTATGTGAAGAACCCAAGATATCCATTACAGGCAGAAAGGAAGGAGTCAAAAATCCTAAACTTACGAAGAAAACATTCATAGAAAAAAATATGGGCTACAAGTTTTAAAAATGTCATTTCACAGAATGTCGGATGAAAATGATCCAAGTGTTTTATTAGGAGAGAAACTCACAAAACAATAAGTTACACCCAGGTTACTGACTTGGAGAAACCATCAGACCCCCTCCTCAGTTTCTTCTTTATTCACACAAATGCCACAATCACAATACTTCTGACACCAGATATGTGAGTTTTCTGACACCAAACAGGTTGCTGACACCAAGTGGGTGTCCTACAACTTAACTCAATTTGAAACTACTTACCTGGAGATAGTGTCCGATGCCACATGTTAAGGGCTCAGTCCCTCAAGTCTGACCCCCACTTCAGATGCTAATTGCAAGTAGTAGGTCCTTGGGTTACCTACAACTTCTATCCGAGAAGGCTACAAATTGGAGGTCCCACAAACACCTCCTCAGGTTCAGTGAGCTCCCTAACAAGGCTCAGCGAACTCAGGAATTGGGTTTACTAGTTTATTAAGGGATGTGATAAAGAATAGAGAGATAAATAGTCAGAGGAAGAGATATGCAGGGCAAGGTCTGGTAGGGTCTTGAACATAGGAGCTTCTGTCCTGTATAGTTGGGATACACTACCCTCCTGGTATATGGAAGTGTTTGCTAGCCTCTCCAAATTCCACACTTTTGGGATTCTTGTGGAGGCTTCCTCACATAGGGATGATCAATTATTAACTCCATTTCCAGTCCCTCTTCCCTCTCTGAAGAATTCCAGAGTGGACAGTGGTGGAAGGGCTGACAATTCCAAGCTTCTAATTATGAGGTGATTTTTCTGGTGAACAGCCTCCATCCAGAAGCCCATCCAGAGTCACCTCATTAGAACAAAAAAATATTCCTGTTATCCAGGAAATTCCAAAGGATTTAGGAACTCTGTGTCAAGAACCAAGGATAGAGACCAGTATATACATTTCCTAGTATCTCACAGTTACTAAAATAAAGCTAATGCAATCTTTGACTAAATTCATATGTGTAGGATTCCAGATCAACTTAATAATCACTAATTGCTAGTTCACTGGTCAGACCATACAAGGATCATTTTGTCTATTTCTGAATCTCACTTCTTTTTAATTTAATTCAATTTAATTTAATTTTAAGATTTATGTATTTCGGAGAGGGACAGAGAGAGAACACACAAGTGGGAAGGGCAGAGGGAAAGAGAGAATCTCAAGAAGACTCCATGCTGAACATGGAGCCTGACATGGGGCTCGACCTCAGGACACTGAGACCATGACCTGAGCCAAAAGCAAGAGTCAGATGCTCAACCGACTATGCCACCCAGGCACCCCTCTGAATCCCACTTTAAAGAATATTGAGTCATAGAAGTTTGTTAAATGTTGAGTTATTTGTTAAGATGTTAAATAATCCCAAAGCCATTTTCATCTGAGAAATAGTTGAGGGAACTGTGTGATTAAACTTGAATGATACTGTTGTATACATTTAAGGAGCTACTCTGTGGCAAAGAATACATTCCTTTTTTTCTTTTCTTTGTTTTAAATATATTTTTAAAAATATATTTATTTGACAGACAGAGATCACAAGTAGGCAGAGAGGCAGGCAGAGAAAGAGGGGGAAGCTGGCTCTCCGCCAAGCAGAGACCCCAATGCGGGTATCGATCCCAGGACCCTGAGATCATGACCTGAGCTGAAGGCAGAGGCTTAACCCACTGAGACACTCAGGCACTCCCGAAGAATACATTCTTATTTTCTATCTCACATTGGCTGAGAGTCAAAGGGAAGACAATATATGTGTAATATATGGGAATAGATTCCTTGTCCCCAAAAGGTAAAAGCAGAAGCTAAGAAACCCTAGGTCAGAGATATTATCAGGACACTTGAGCTCAGCTGAAGGCTTATCAGTCTGTTGAGAAGGGTCAATAATTCTTTGTTTATAAGTAGTTTCATCAATGCTAGTGTAGTAGATAAAGAATTATATTTTCTATGAAATCACTTTAAAATGGGAGAGAATACTATAATTTACCTGTGCTCAGACCTACTGACCTCATTTTCAACAGATTTTCCTATCATGAAGATAGAAATCTGCTTAGCAGATCATTTTTGAAATATAAACAGAAGCTCTGTCAGTTTCTGCATAATCTACTTGAAAAGTCTTGCAACCAACTATTTCTTATCATCACAGTGTCATGCATTCATATATTTCTTTTATGTTTCTTCTCATATCTACATTAAAGCTCTTCTATCTATGTATGCTTTTAGAAGTGATCGGTTAAAACACTTTTTATACTCCACAGGCAGGAAGCAGTCATTGAAAACAAGCCTCTAAGATTTTAACTTGCATATGGAATATTGCTTTAAACTCGGAGGGCTGTTCATAGTTTAAATATTCAAACCCACTTAACTCCTTAAAATACCTTATTCTATATGTAGATAAGAATATTGGATTCTTCATTATGTAAGTTTACTTATGCCTTCCCAGTGGGTCATTACTTTTCTGAGATCATTTCTTGCACTGTGAAACACCAGGACGGATGCATTTACTACCTGAGAGTACAGATATTCACCACCAGTGATGAACCCTACAGGTTCATCTAGGAAGTTTAGAAATTAAGACTGTATGAGGACAGGTTATAGAGACTAGGTTAAATAGAAAGAACTGTTTTCCAGGGTAGAAATGCAACTGCTCTCTAGCTTGGGTAATGCCTAGAATAAGGAAGGATCGACTGTAGTAATGCTTTGGAAATTTTAATATGGATATATTGGGGCAGGGGCAGGTGTAGGGTGTGTGGGCTGTAGATACCCCCCAAGATAACAGTGCATCTTGAGACATAGGAAGTTTTCCATGGGAGGACTTTATTGTTTTGAAAATGTGATAACCATTAGGGGGAATAATGGATGGGGTCTGAACAAAGGGATGAAAATGTCCTGAGTGACCCCTTAACATTCTTTTTGGGCTTAGGACAGTGTAGACATAACATCTTTAAGATCTTTGCATTCTGTTTCTTCATCAGATGAGAACAGTGTCATAAAATGGCTAAATAAATGGCTGGGCTTAAAATTATTTTCTAAATGGCAATGTTGTGGGGCAGACTCTCCTTTCCTGAGGGTTAGTTCCTATGTCAGAAGTAGTTTCAGATAGTTTGAAAGAACCTGTACTCACTGGGGTTTTTGCCTGTCGTGGATATATATGGCTATGACTTCTGAGTGCCACACAGGAGAAATGTAACTTCTGTCTTCTGATGAAAGGGCCTATAACCAGATAGAAAAACAAACCTTTGGTTGAAAGATGAGATATTCCACTCCTTCAGAGACTGCACCTGGGACCAGAAATCTTGCATTTCACTAACTCTGTTTGGCCATTTAATGCCCAAGTGTCTACTTTGCTGCTGGAATTTCTAGATTTCTGTCGGGCAAGAACACCCACAGGAGACATTAAGGCGAAGAGCAAGGGAGGCAGTAATGACAAGGTGGTGTGATTTGAGCAGAAAACATGCCTGGTACCAGAATTAGAGAGCTGAAAAAGACAGAGGGGAAGCAGTAGTTTCTGGGAGGTGCAGAGACAACACTTCACCAGCTGCTAATGGGTGCTAAGACTCACTTCTGATCCAGTGTGACAGTTAGTGGTTGAAAAGTGTTAAAGAAACCACGCTCCTAGGGTAAATCTAGATTGTTAGAGAATAGTATTATATCCTGTGCTTTTGTTTGTGTTAACCTGATGTAGTATAAAGACATTAAGAGTGTTTGGGTTTGTAACCAACTCTACAGTTCTGAAGATTATCTACACGCAATGCATTCTCTCCATCTAACATAGAAGTTGTATGTCTGTTTCCCTGTGAATAGGGACATTTTTTGAAAGGCAAAAAATGGTGGAACATGGACATATATAAAAAGCTGGGATTTTAAATCTGAGAAATAAGAAAGAGGGAACTTATGATCTTCCTTTAAAATGTTGACAAATCTGTCATATTTCCAGCAGATATTTGAGCTGTACTCAAGGTTAAGGCACATACAGATTAAGACACCATGGGTTTTGAGTTGCCCAAGATCTGTAGCCTAATTTAAAGGCATGAGCCTGTCAACAGCCAACTATATTAGGAGCAGGTAAAAAAAAGTGGGAAGAGAAGGGAAAGGATGAGTAAAGGAAGTGCTGAGTTGAAAATTAGCCAAACTCAAGTTCCAGCTGAAACCCTGCAGGTAGAACTCTGTACTCAATAGGAAGTGTGGAATAGTTATAGGTTCTTTTTGTGCTTCTGGAAGTGAGAGAGTAAGCAGAACTTTTAAAGTTTTTCTCTGGTATAATATATACTATATTAATATATACAGCTGGATAGCCAAAGAATGGCTTAAATGACTTTTAAATGAAAAAAATTAGTTAAAGTCAGACATTAAGGAGACATGGCCTGATTTTCAGGAAATGTCAAACAAAAAATGAATGTTATTCAACTAATAATAAAATACTCATTTTCTCTAGAGAGTTTATGTATAAAGAATACTGTTTTCCTTCTGTGAGGCTGAAGTGTAATCCTACTCAGAAATTCTTGAATTAACCGAACTTTTGGCCCTCTTTGAGTTTTCAACTGACAATATTCTCAGCAAGGGAGTGAGGAAAGACTGATGAAAAACATTAGTGAATATTGCTCCTTGCCTCCCTCTCCCATCTGTGGAGTCGAGAACTAAATACATCACTGCATATGTGATTATCACATTTTTAGTATTAGTGGTTATTATTTTTTAGCCACAAAAAATCATTTAAAAAATTTGTTTATTTTTCCAATGGATTGGCAAAATGATTGAAAGAAATTTATAGTAAATCATTTCACATTAGATTTCTGGCTTTTACAAAGATTAGGTTAGTTTTCATTTTTAACAAACATTCATAACCTGGAAATCCCCGTTCAGAAATGACCAGTTATCACTGAAGAATCAGTATTTGAAACGCTGAGTGCACAGTATGTATAAAGTAAGGGCATGTGAATTACCTACTTCCTGTAATCCCTATAGGGATTCATTGATTCATTGAGTGTTGGCTCACTAGATATTTAAGTTCTGTTGTTTGAGGTCACTTCCTTCAATTTCATTTTTAAAATTTTCAAAAAATCTGAAGAGTAGTTGGAAAAATCTAGAGGAGGTTAGGTTATTTCCAGCTAGCTTTGCATTTTTGAAAACTGATTTATCTGAGTTTTCCATTTCTATATCAGTTCTAAATTCAATTTAGAATAAAAACCTTACCTAGAAATAAATTGATAAGACATAGGCTATATATTTGAGCAAATACGTTTTGCTACAACTCAGTTTCTTACAAGTGAACCATTACTTTTAATCTTTTGGTGGTGTTTCCAGGCCTATATAAATGAAAACATTCATGTTTTGTTTCCCAAACCAAATTTCCTGGGTAAATGTTAAGATAGAAAATGAGCACAAGAGTACTATGAAAGAATGTTTAAAGAGAGTCCTCCTAAAATCACTATTTTTAAAAAAAATTTCATAAGTAGAAAACTGAAGAACAAAAAGATTTATCTCAATATTAGAGGAGAGTAGTAAGTAAAAATGAACATAGAATTTAAGAGACTAGAGGTCCATAAAAATTCTAAAAATTCAGAGAAACATATGATTCATGCTAATGCATTATTTAAGGACAATCCCTCAGCCAGCCTATTATAGCACTAAAAAATTTTTTTATCATACTTTTTCCAGAATCTAACTTCAATATGATCATGATATCTTGGAAAATGTCTACCTAGTGCTTAGTTATCAATATACACTTCTAATAAAGCAAGTTGCTTTTAGCTATTTTGTAAGACATGCCATTGTTTAAGATATTTACCATGAACCAATCACATAAAAAAAATCTCGTGAGGAGAGAAAAAAATTAGAGGAAATCCTATAAGATCATAAGGCCATTGACTACAAAATTAGCCAAATTATAACCAAATCCTATAAGATCATTAGGCCATTGACTACAAAATTAGCCAATATATATTTGCTAAATATATGTGTGTATATATATGTGTGTGTATATAAATATATATATGATATATATATATATATCATAGACCACTAATACTGCATAAGTCTATTGTTATTTATTCAAAAAATTGAAAAGTGCTGATTGTAAAATTGTGGAATTAAACAATATATAAAAGCAAGAAATATCTGTTCTCCTAGTGTAAGAGAGAAGAAAGTAATTTTAATTTGTGATGTTAAACTTACTTAGATCACTAAATTTTATATATCATTTGTCCTTATTGGAAATTCGTTGTTGTATCCAAGTGCTTTCCAAACCTTAACTAATGTTTAAAGATTTTACTTATTTATTTAACACAGTGAGAGAGACAGCAAGAGAGGGAATACAAGCAGAGGGAGTGGGAGAGGGAGAAGCAGACTTTCCACTGAGTAGGGAGCTCAATACGGGGCTCGATCCCAGGACCCTGGGATCATGACCTGAGCAAAAGACAGACGCTTAACCGACTGAGCCACCCAGGCACCCTCCCAAACCTTAACTAAAGTTTAAAAAGTGCATGCTTACTAGTTGTAAAATAGAATAAAACAAAGTTGTATGAATTGTGTAATCAAAGGATGGGAACTGCTCTGCCCAAGGTATTTTTCTCTTCATTGTCTCTGGTTCTAGCTTCTCCCCTGAGCTGTAATCATTTCTGTTTTTCCATTCACCCTAGACTTTTATTGAGCCAAATTTGCTCTCACAGGGTTGAGAGGCATCCTGCATTCAATAAAGTATCATAAGGTCTATGATCCAAGCTGCCCAGTGTTCTGTAATTAAAAAACTATTTGCCCATTACTGAACTCTTCCTCTGTTCCTGGCATTATGTTAGGTGCTAACATGTATTATTATCTTATTTAATCCTTCACATGCTTCATGAAATGGATGCTGTCATTATCCCTATTTTGCAGATGAGATGAATGAGATTGAAAGGTATGTAGTGTGTTCTGGTTGGCAAATTTTGTGGTCAGTCCTTAGTTCTCATATTTTTTTTTCAATTCCAGTATAGTTAACATACAGTGCAATATTAGATTCAGGTGTACAATATGGTGATTCAACTTCCATACATCATCTAGGGCTCAATAGGATGAAAGCATTCATCGATCCCTATCACCTGTTTCACCTATTCCCCCATATACTCCCTCTCTGATAACCATCAGTGTGTTTTCTATGGTTAAGAGTCTGTTTCTTGGTTTCTCTCTCTCTTTTTTATTCTTTTGCTCATTTGGTTTGTTTCTTAAATTCCACATATGAGTGAAATCATGCAGTATTTGTCTCTCTCTGACTGTTTATTTCACTTAGCATAATACTTTCTAGCTTCATCCTTGCCATTGCAAATGACAAGATTTCATTCTTTTTTAAGATTTCACTCATATATATATGAAATATATATATATGCCACACCTCTTTATCCATTTGTCTATCAATGGATATTTGGTCTGCTTCCATAGTTTGGCTATTTTAAATAATACTAAAGTAAACATCAGCATGCTTATGTCCCTTTGATTTAGTATTTTTGTATTTTGGGGGTAAATTCCCAGTAGTATGGTTACTGGATCACAGGGTAGTTCCATTTTTAACTTTTTGGAGAACATCCACAATTTTTCTACAGTGACTAGACCAGTTTGCATTCTCACCAACAGTCCACAAGGGTTGCTTTTTTTCAACATCCTTGCCAACACTTTTTGTTTTCTGTATTTTTGATTGTAGCCATTCTGACAAATGTGAAATACTCACTGTAGTTTTTATTTGCATTTCCTTGATGATAAGTGATGTTGAGCATCTTTTCATATGTCTGTTGGCTATCTGTACGTTTTTGGAAAAATATTCATGTCTTCTGCCATTTTTAATTGGATTATTTTGGGGGTGCTGAGTTGTATAAGTTCTTACAAAGGGAACATACCTCAACATAATAAAAACCATATATGAAAAATCCATAGCTAACATCATACTCAATGGGGAAAACATGAGAGCTTTTCCCCTAAGGACAGGAACAAGTATGTCCACTCTCACTCTTTTATTCAACAAACTACTGGAAGTCCTAGCCACAACAATTAGACAATAAAAAGAAATAAAAGGCAACTGAATGGGTAAGGAAGAAGTAAAACTTTCACTACTTGCAGATAACATGATACTATGTATAGAAACCCTGAAAAACTCCACCAGAAAATACTAGAACTGATAAAGAAAGTCAGTAAAGTTGCAGGATGCAAAATCAATATGCAGAAATCTGTTACATTTCCATATACCAATAATGAAGCAGCAGAAATCAAGGAATCAATCTCATTCACATCTGTAACAAAACAAAACAAAACAAAACAAAAAAAACCAGTAAGATACTTAGGAATAAACCTAACCAAAGAGGAAAAAGACCTGTACCCTGAAAACTATAAAATACTTATGAAAGAACTTGAGGACAACACAAAGAAATGGGAAAAAATCCTATGCTCATGGGTTGAAAGAACAAATATTGTTAAAATGTCTATACTACCCAAAGCAATCTTCACATTTAATGCTATCCTTGTTAAAATACCAACAACATTTTTCACAGAATAGAACAAACAGTTCTAAAATTTGTATGGAACCACAAATGACCCCAAATAACCAGAGCAATCTTGAAAAAGAAAAGCAAAACTGAAGTTATCACAATTCCAGACTTCAAATTATATTACAAAACTTTAGTAATCAAAACAGTTTGGTACTGATGCAAAAGTAGACACATAGATCAATAGAAACCCTAGAAATAAACCCACAATTATATGGTGACCTAACCTTCAACAGAAGAGGAATGAATAGACAATAAGAAAAAGTCTCTTCAGCAAATGGTACTGGGGAAACTTGTCAAACACATGCAGAAGAATGAAACTAGGCCACTTTCTTACACCATACACAAAAATAAACTTAATATGGATTAAAAACCTGAAAGAGAGACCTGGAACCATAAAAATCCTGAAAGAGAGCCAGTCAAACTTCTGACAGTAATGCTTCTGACATTGGCTATAGCAACATTTTTCTAGAATGTCTCTTAAGGCAAGGGAAATAGAAGCAAAAGTAAACTATTGGGCCCACATCAATATAAAAAGCTTCTGCACAGTGAAAGAAATAATCAACAAAATTAAAAGGCAACCTCCTGAACAGGAGATTTTGCAAATGATATATCAAATAAAGGGTTAGTGTCCAAAGCCCTTATATCATTTGAATACAAAACAGTAAATGGCATAGTCGAACACTCCCTCCTTTTTGAAATCCATTCTTTGTTTTCTGGAACATCACGCCCTTCTGATTTTCTTGTACTGTAGTGGTTGAATTTCCTCCTGGATTTTTTACTGTCTCTCCCTCTTGTGGTCTCCCTTAACTGTAAGTATCTTGAGTGATTTTGAGCTTAATCCTTAGTATCCTCTCTCTGCAGGCTCACTTTTTAAGTCCCCATCCTTACTCACAAATTCCTTATTTTATACCTATAAAATAGCTCTCAGAATTAGTCACATGTATGGATTTATTAAGAAAAGCAACTGGAAGTGGGCTCATATTTTTCCTTTAAAAACTACTTTAATGTGCTTAGATGTCATCTTCTAAAGAAAGTTCAGTTTTTGAGAAATGGTAGTCTGTGACATTGTGTCTGGTCTGTTGGAATTATTAGAGGTCAGAAAAGTGATCAGGGGAGGACAGACACTTCCTTTTGATGTTATTCTTGTAAATACTGGTTTATCATGCTAAGGATTTTTTTTTTTTTTTAAACTGCTTCAGTGGCAAAAGGCTGGAGATTACCTTAAACTATGTAAGAGATGTTAGAATTTTAGGGAAGGCCTAAGGCCATTCTTGGCATCAGCAGGAAACTTAGTAACAATTGAAGTTCACTGAAATAAATGTCAGGAGCTGGACCACAAACAAGGACTGGGACCGGTAATTTTGGAATTCCACACCAAGTAGGGGATATCACAAGGTCTAGAAAGACTATGAAGACTTTTTTTCAACAAGGGAGAGATGACCTTGTTAATGAAGTGAAGGCTAATATGGATCACTGTGTTAAAGAGCTCAGAATAATGGACACATCCTTATTAAGCCAAGAAAAATTCAGAGTGTATTACTGCTACATAGAGAAAACTAGAACTATGTAATTGCAATAAAAGATTGAGGAGAAAGATTTTAAATCTATTGTTTGCATTTCTTTAGATATTACTATAATTGTATATTGCATGTAAAATGTTCTTAAATTATATCTGTAATTATTTTAAAATGTTAAGATAATGATTATTATTATAATTGTTTACACTTATTTTAGCTCCATAGATGCAAAGCCTTAATTGCATGCCATTTGCTGTGATAAGCACTGGAGACACATTGGGAGAATGAAGCACAGCATCTAAACTCAGGAGACTTTCTGTCTAATGGATTAGACACAGGAAGATAATTTCAATATGAAAACTGGAAGACAAGAATGCTCTTATTTGGAGAGAGCATGGATTTGGGGGACAGTTTATTATGATGTATCAAAAATTGGGATTGAGCTCAGAAAAGGATATTTAGATGTCCGGTTGAAGTGAGTTTAGACAAGTAGAATCAATTAGATGTACAGCGATGGTTACTGGGATCCAGCCAGAAGGTTTTTGTGATAGTGTGTAGACATAACTCAATCAGGATCCTGGAGAGGTTTATAATGGCTGTAGTGTAGAGTGATATTATGAGGGTGGAAGAGCAAATAGGGCCGAATCAGGAAAAGTGTGTCATTACCACGCTTCTTATTTCAGGCTCATAACTAGTTTGGTACACTTCTTAATTATTCTGTACCAGGTGAGGAATTCAACTCCCTCAATATCACCTTCTTAGGTTCTCTGCCATACAGTGCCCTCCCAGTGTTCAGGGCTCAGTCTTCCCGTTACTAGATCTCTCCTTTGCCTGGTTCAGCCATGAAGTGATTGTGTGACTCTAGACCCTTCTCTCCTGGGCTAATCTCCTAAAGATTGCTAACTCTGTTCTTGGGAACGCCACCCATCATCCCTTATCTTTCAACTTTTTAGTCATTTCTTCCTTTCTTTCTATTTTGCCACGAGTTACTGTTTTTTGTTTTTTGGTTTTGTTTTGTTTTGTTTTCCCTGTACTTCCACTCCTTTTTTGACAATAGACCCTAATGCCCCATTGAGCCCACAGCTAAAATATTAGCACCTGAAACAAGCTAGTTCCCATTTTCACCTCACCCTCCTAAAAGAAATGATGCATTCCTCTAGCATGGAAGAGAATGAAGACCAACAAAATCAGTTGTATTCCATATTAAAAAAAAAAAAAAAAAAAAAAAAAGACTAGTCCTTCCTTAAACTGGTCTATTTTTTAAGGAATCTATACTTTCTATTAGAGGATAGAGGAAAAATGGAGGGTATTTTAGAGTTCCCAGTAGGGAAATAATAATAAAATTTCTGTTTTAGATACAAAACATTTAGAAAAGGAAAGTTTATAGAGACAGAAAACAGGTAAATGGTTGACTAAGTGGGTAGGATTAGAGATGGACTACAAACAGGCATGAAGGAATTTTTTTGGATGATGAAGTTGTTCTACACCTAGATGGTTGCCCAACCTTTCACATTTAGTAAATTCATTGAATTGTACACTTACAATGGTGAAAACATCATTTATACCTTAATAAATCTATTGAAATGTCATTTTGGAAAATCTAATTATAGAGCAAACAATCAATTCAGATAGAAGTGGAGAGAACATTAGAAAGCCAAACTACCAATATCAGACAGAGAACAATGACTGCCTCTGTGACTGGAAGACAAATATTCAAGAGATTTTAGGGGATAGTGTTTGTACGATCCATGGTTAACTAAGTGTAGGGAATAAGAAAGGCACAAAATAAGGAAAATATCCAGATTTCTGATGTAAGCATCATCACCATGGGTGGTGGTGAAACTCATTAAAAAAGGAGCTCAAGACGCAGATAGGAGGTTGGTTTTTCAGGGGCAAGGTAAGAGTTTCGTTTAAAGTATGCTCAATTTAAAATGTCTGCGAGATGTCTGAGCTGAGATGTCTAGTAAGAAGTTGATGATGGTCTACAGCTGAGGAAAGAGTTCCAGGCTGAATCTGGTGATTCAGGTGTCAGCAAATATAAATGGTAAATGAAGTTCTGCGAAAGGATGAGATGAAGCTGGAGAGTGTGTAGCTCACGAGGAAAAACAAGATGCACTTCTGTGAGGAAATCCAAAATATAAGAGACAAAAAAAGTCATTAAATTATAGAAGATTACAGTATATGTCTACTTTAGGGTGAGTATAACTTTCGCTTATCCCTCAAAGTAGAGGGAAACCAGATAATACTGAACAATAAAAGGACAGCTATACCATCTTTAAAAAATTAATCATATTAATCTTTCCTCTGTGTTTCTTATCTTTACGAAGGTCACTAGCATCTACTGAGTAGCCTAAAGCAGACATCTAGAAACAGTCCTTCCTATTTTTGCCTCTTCCCACATATCAGTCATTGAATCCTATGGATTCTACTTCCTTAACGTTTTTAAATATACACTGTTCCACTTCAGGTCCTCAACATTTCTCTTCTGGATTATTGAGACCTTCTCCTAACTAGTCTTTTTATGTTTGGTCATATTATATTCAAATTTATTATCCACATCACTGATACAGTTAACATTATAAAAGAAAAATCTTACTGTGTGATTTTCTTGCTAAAAGTTCTTTGTGACTTTCCTTTAAATTTTTTATTATCTGTCCCTTATTTGGTTCTCAAACTTTACTTCTCTCCATACCATACCTCACATTTATACTTTACCATAGTGGATTTGCAGTTTGCAAAGACTATTCTCTCCTTAGTTCCCAATCTTTCCAAATGGCATTTTATGATTTTTGTTTGTTTTTAACAACCAGTTATTAAGGACTTACTAAATGCTAAATAATTAAATAATTCTTATTAAGTCCTTTCAGTGTCCATATAAATGATATTATCATTCCCAGTTTATAGACAAGGGACCTGAGACACAGAGAATAATTGCCCATGGAAAGAGAGCTATCAGTAAGTGTTAGAGCTTGGAGCTCCAGTGGCGCAATCGGTTAGCGCGCGGTACTTATACAGTAAGTGTTAGAGCTAGAATTCTAAACTATCCTTTGTCCTTCATCTAAGTTACTATCTCTTATTACTTATTCTAAAGAAATTTCCTTGGCACCCTACCTCCCATCAGCTAATTCACAGGTCTTTGTTTGGTGCTCCTAATTTGGGTTTCTATAACAGGCCTTGTGAACTGCTATCATAATATTTACCTTTAAGTGTTAGAAAGTCTCTCTTACTTATCTGTCATACCCATTAGATACTTTGTTTCTTTAAGCCTAGAGATATAGATGTAAATATAAATAAATAAATTTATATACGTAATATATATAATATAAATGTATTATAATATTTATTTATTTATGCTTCCTTGGTATTTTATTAAAGTTTCTGGTTCAGAACAGTCACTCAATAAATATTTCTGGGAAGGAGGAACGGAAGAGGGAAGAAAGTGTTTTTTTCCTAAGTAAACTCCTTTGTGTCCATATATTAAAAAGACTCTGCAAACCTGTCACATTTGGGGGTATTTTTAAACTACTGGTTTTTAATACTTCTAGGTGGAAGTATGAAATTTTTATGAAGCCAAACCTGTTAACCTTTTCATTTATGCTTATTCTTATTGCTTTTAAACTTTTTAAATTGATCCAGTACATGTCCCTCAATTCTACTTAGTTCTAATATTTTAAAGATTTTATTTATTTATTTAGTGTCTGTGAGTGGGGGCAGGGGAAGAGGGAGAGAGAATCTTAAGCAGACTCTGTGGTGAGCGTGGCTTGATGATGCGGGGCTTGATCTCAAGACTTTGAGATCATGACCTGAGATTGTGATCAAGAGTGGGATGCTTCACTGACCAAACCACCCAGGCGCTCCTGGTTCTAATTTTGTTTTAGAATTTGATTTCATGTATATACTTAATATGTATATACAGATATGCATACATACATAGATATGTGTATATAGGTGTGCATATATGTCTGGATGTGTGTGTATATTTTATAACATGCATTATACACTATTGAGCTCCCATCTGACTTTTATTATGAAGGTAATTCCAAAATATTTCAATGCCATTTGTTAAGTAACTCTTTCCAATTCTTAGATATTTCCTTTAGCATATAATAAATTTCTTTATATATGTCTGTTTCTGGGTTATTCATTCTGTTTCAGAAACCTTTTATTTATTTTGAAATCATGATTGCATTTTAAAAATAGGATCCATTATTAAGTGTTTGTGTACAGATATACTTTTTAAAAGGTTTTAAGAGTAAGGCGTATTATATTAGGAAATAGAGAAAAACAAAAGAAGAAAAAATCACCAGTAATTTTTTCAATTAATATATTTTCTATAAATATTGTATTTCCATTCATTAACATATAGACTCAGGCACACAAACATGTATGATTCTGTATTTGTATCTGTGATAAAGTGATATATGTACAAACATGCATATGTATACATGTGTGTAGTCTAACAGATTGTTACATTTGACTCTGCCCTGAAATTATTCCAGAGGCCCCAAACCTCAAAACTGAAGGTGAGCCCATGAACCTCCACATTTTAAAGTATGTTGCTAGACTATCTATGCAAGACTTGAAAGGTGAAGGTCATACAGTCGGAGCCAAAGCATTAGCCAGTATTGCATCTTGGAAGCCAGGAACAAGTGCTGGAGCATTTCTGCTCACCACAAGAAAGAGAAAGGTTAAGAAGTTAAAAAGTTGAGAAAAGATTTGCTTTTCAGAAATTAATCATACCCTGTGGAGATCTTATCCCCAAAATTATGGGTAAAGAAAGTTAAGTTTTTCTTTCTTATCTCAAATTAAGAGTAAAACGTATTATATTAGGAAATAGAGAAATGGGATCTTCAAGTGTTCCCTATGAGGGCCTTGCCATTGGGCTGTGGGAATTTGAGGAAAGTAAGAACTGACATTTGGCCCATATCTACAAAGTCTAAAGGTGAGAGGCTCTAAACTGGAGATTTTCCCCTCTGGGATAAGTGATATTAAGAGTAAACTTTGGGCGCCTGGGTGGCTCAGTGGGTTAAAGCCTCTGCCTTCGGCTTAGGTCATGATCCCAGGGTCCTGGGATCGAGCCCTGCATCGGGCTCTCTGCTCAGCTGGGAGCCTGCTTCCTCCTCTCTCTCTGCCTGCCTCTCTGCTTACTTGTGATCTCTGTCTGTTAAATAAATAAGTAAAAATCTTAAAAAAAAAAAAAAAAAGTAAACTTTGCTTCCATCAATGTCAGAGCAAATGGGTTCTCTAGAGATAAGATGTGAACTGGAGAGAGGGGAAGGGACCTTACACAATAGATGTATTTCCTGAAGTCCCAAACCTGAGGGTGATTGTTCTAAGTAGCTAGCCTTGGGCAGGATGTTACAGTGTGGTTCCCAACTGGGATGGTTTCTAAGTAATCTACTGTAGTATCCCAGGAATGGATGGGGTCAGTTTTTAACATTTGCCATGGCCAAATTACAGAGATAAGAGCAACCCCAAACTGTGTAGCCTTTCTCTTTATTCTCTCTTCTGCTTAGACCCTGTGCTGGAGAAGAAAAAAAGAAATTAGTGAGTAGAGGAAGGAGATGGAAAGAGCTAATAATTAAGAAGTCAACCATACTTTCTTCTTTATTTGTAGGTTTGGAAGCCTCAAGGGAGATTAAGCTACTACAGGAAGATGCTTTTAATTAAAGAAGCTCTTAGAGCTTTGCTTATTATACTAAACTGGACTGGATCTAAGTGGCTAATATGTAAATGTGGATTTTTACCAACTACTTGTTCCTTAAAGTTAGGGGTTTGCCTTCAGATTTTATGCAGAGTTAGAATAAGCACCAGTTTATAGAAACTTGAAGGGATATAAAAGAATAAGAATGAAGTTGGTTCCTTCTTATATCCTATCAGGTCCAATTTTTTCAATAAATGCTTATATAAATATGTGTGTTTGTACACTCATGTGTGCATATCTCTGTATATGAGTATGTAAGTGTGGGTAGTGCAATGCAGTTATTTCCAGACATTCTTTTGGATGTCAAGTCTTTTTAATGTTCAAATAAAATCAAATAAGCCCTAATTTCATATAGTTTTTGGCATTCCAGTGCCTTCCTCCTTTACCTCCCAAAATTTATATAAGAGGTTTATATATTTTCCTTTGGTCTCCTTTTTTCTGTTATTCTTCATTCTTTCTTTTCTGGATTTTATTACCTCATTTTATATTTTTGACAAAAAAAACCTATACATAATTAATGTACATAACTTGGTGAGTTTAGTAATAAGTAAACATCCATGAAACTATCAACACAGTCTATGCCATAAAGCTGTCCATCACCTCCAAAAGTCTCCTGCCACCCTTTATTATTGCTTTTCACTCTTACTTCATGTTTATTTTTTGCCTCAGTCGTGGTGTTCCAACCTGCATCATATTGCTCTGGCCTTTAGTACCCCAAACTATGAATTCAATTTATTCTCTTTGATTTTTCAGGGAGCCACTAACAGTGCATTTGTGGGTAAAAATGAACTTGCTGAAGATCTGGTGATAACAGCTAGGAACAGAAAGTGAAAGTTCTAAACCCTAATAATGATTAATCCTTGACCCTTAACACTCTCTAGGCTTTCATCTCACAAAATTAGTGCTTTTCCTTCTAGGATCACCTCATACTGGTTGTTTGCTTTTTAATAACAGCAACATTATTATTATTAATGCATTAAAAATGCTCGTCTCATAATTTAGTTATATAATCTTAAGCTTAGAGAGGTTGACTTGCCTTATAATCAGGCCCACTTATAATTATTCTAAATTTGTGTTTGTTTTTTGATATTTAACTCCTTAATTCATGTGGAATTTATTTTGTATATTATGTATTGTATTTTGTATATTATGTATTGTATGAAAAAAACTTCTTTTAAAAAGATGGTTAAACTGTTTTCCCAGTTCCATTTGTTTGCTCAACTATTCTTTACTCATCTGTTCTGAAGGCAGTTTCTCATTTTTTTAAAAATTCTATTTCTTTGGTTTACCTGGCTTTTCTAAAATCAGTAGCTCCCAAAAAGTATTTTCTAGTATGTTATAATAATTTTATATATATTTTTCTTCTTGTCATTAATTATTTAGGTTTTCAGCTCTTCATTCTTTCAAATGGACTTTTAAGACACTTCATTAATTTCTGTAAAAAACATCTTCGGGGGTATTGATCAGAATTTTATTAAACTTAAATATTAATTTAGGAGAATATGAATTTTTATTTTATCATCTTGGCAAATGGTTTGGTACTCCATTTAGTCAACTCTTGTAATTAAAGCCCTGTATATCTTTATAACATTTTTTTAAAAACATGGACTGTTTCATGAATTTTCATGTCATCCTTGTGGGGGGCCATGCTCACCTCTGTATCCTTCCAATTTTAGTATATGTGCTGTTGAAGTGAGCACTGTCTTTATAACAATCTCTGATGTATTTCTGACATTTCTTCAGATTGCCATTTCTTTACATTAAACCTCTCCCTTCAGAGTTAGGAACACTTAGGTGTGTTGTACGATCTCCTGTGTAGAATTTCTGTATTTTCATTTGAGTAAAACCAGAGATTATGGGTTTTAATGTAGGGATCATCTGTTTTTGGTCGAGTCTGTCATTCAGCAGCTAATTCTTGGTTAGGTACTGTTTTAGATGCTACATATACATCAATAGCAAAACATCTTGGTAAATGGCTTGATACTCTATGTTTGATACTTTATGTTGCATTCTAGTGGGAGTAAAGAATACAGAATGGCAGTGCATTATAAGTGCTATGTAAAAAAGAATAGAGCAAGATAAGTAGCATTAAGAGTGCAAGGCATATAGAATAACTTTCAATAGGGCGGTCATGGTGCCCCTTACTGGGAACAGGACACTTGTCCAAAGACTTGAATAGATAAAATGAGCTATGCAGACAGAGTGGGCTAAGTACTTCCAGCAGAAGAAAGGGATGGTACAAACCTGAGGCAGGCAGGGGTGTGTCTAACATATTGAAAAATCAGCTGGAAGGCCAGGATGGCTGGAATATAATGACCAAGGAGACAAAAAAGGATGAGTTCTGAGAAAAAATGGGAGAAGTAAATTGTGTAGGTCTTTGTAGGTCAAATGTAGTAATTTTGGCTTA
This sequence comes from Mustela lutreola, assembly GCF_030435805.1. Taxonomy (NCBI): domain Eukaryota; kingdom Metazoa; phylum Chordata; class Mammalia; order Carnivora; family Mustelidae; genus Mustela; species Mustela lutreola. The sequence goes on from NC_081295.1 coordinate 73,380,273, forward strand.
ACTTTATGAGACAAGAAGTGATTGGAAGATTGGGTTGGGGTGTGACAATTACATTTTAAAGGACTCTTTCTACTTCTGTGCTGCTGTTAATAGGGGAGCAAGGATGGAAACAGGGAAACCAACTAGGGGGACATTGCGATACATGATGCTGCCCTGGGCAGCTACAGGTTAGCAATGGGCGTAACAAAAAATGGTTAGTTGTAGATGTATATGAGAGTACAAAGCAAAAGGCTTTTCTTTCTGGGTTGCATTTTTCTCCTCTTACTTTCAATAAAGAATCATCATTTCATAACTCTCTGCTGCTGACCTTTTTTTTTTTTTTTAATTTTATTTTTTTTTTAATTTTTATTTTTTATAAACATATATTTTTATCCCCAGGGGTACAGGTCTGTGAATCACCAGGTTTACACACTTCACAGCACACACCAAATCACATACCCTCCCCAATGTCCATAATCCCACCCCCTTCTCCCAAACCCCCTCCCCCCGGCAACCCTCAGTTTGTTTTGTGAGATTAAGAGTCACTTATGGTTTGTCTCCCTCCCAATCCCATCTTGTTTCATTTATTCTTCTACCCACTTAAGCCTCCATGTTGCATCACCACTTCCTCATATCAGGGAGATCATATGATAGTTGTCTTTCTCTGCTTGACTTATTTCGCTAAGCATGATACGCTCTAGTTCCATCCATGTTGTTGCAAATGGCAAGATTTCATTTCTTTTGATGGCTGCATAGTATTCCATTGTGTATATATACCACATCTTCTTGATCCATTCATCTGTTGATGGACATCTAGGTTCTTTCCATAGTTTGGCTATTGTGGACATTGCTGCTATAAACATTCGGGTGCACGTGTCCCTTTGGATCACTACATTTGTATCTTTAGGGTAAATACCCAATAGTGCAATTGCTGGGTCATAGGGCAGTTCTATTTTCAACATTTTGAGGAACCTCCATGCTGTTTTCCAGAGTGGCTGCACCAGCTTGCATTCCCACCAACAGTGTAGGAGGGTGACAGATGCTGGCGAGGATGCTGCTGACCTTTTAAATTTAGCTTTTCCCTACCTAGATTCTCTTATTAACAGAAGTTTCTTCTCTTGGACTTTATATAGGTATACTTCTTTTTTGAAAATATTGAAAATTTAATTTTAGGGAGCTGTGGTGGAAAAAAATACTGTCTAGAAGTCAGGAGGATGTGATTATTATCCTGGCTGTGTTACTAGTTCACCATGGGATATGGGATAATCTTTACATTCTTTGTTCTTGACTGTAAATTGAGGTTAGAGTAAATTATTGATATTTTTTTTAGCTTAATTATTCTACCAATCTATGATTCTGTATTTATACTCTGGTCAGTAAAGAGTTAAAAGTAACAGAAAAATCTTCATTTGTGACCCTTGAAATATCAGCAGATTGCTTTTCTATAGCTGAAGAATTCCTAAGAGAAGAGGAAGTCCAAAAATGAGCTTACAGTATTTTGGGGAGATGGTGGTCGTCCTTTCTCTTTTTGGCAGCTGAAGAGGGGCTTTTGTCTGTAATGCTTGATTTCATGGGGCCTACTTTGTCTTTATAATCCTACATTTAGTGGGAACTTGGTTCCCATTTTCTCTCTCTTTTTTTTTCAACCTTCCGTGAGAGGATTTCCCCCCAAACTGCCTCTTTTTAGAATTGCCCTTCCTTATCTCAGTCCTGCACTCCTAAAACCTGATTTGCTGTGGTCATATCACTGTATTATATATGCACAGGCAATATTTCCATGTGCCTTTCTATCTGTTTCATCCTAACATTTCCCTATATTTGATTGTCTTCTCCAGATTCATTTCCAGAGCTACCAGGTCCATCCCCACGTTGCCTCCGCTGGGACATAGTGTTCATACGCATCTTGGTCTCTGTTCTCTCTTGGAACCCACAGTACATCTGATTCGTGCCCTGGTGCTGCTTATTCCGCCCAGAAGCTGACTCAGTCTGTTTTGAAACACATATAGCAATATTGTTTCCCATCTCAAGGGCGCTGCATTTGCAACTCTTATTTGACACTGAGAGGCCAGAATTAAGATACTAAGAGACTATGAAATGAAAGGCAGAAATAGCTTGTTCTTGCAAATGGAAAGAAATTCACCCCCATTTTGCTGAAAGCACAAGACCTTTCTAATCAAACATTTGACATCATGACCAGGCTGGAGAAAAAGTGTACCTGTTCAGCTATAATTGGTTCTGCTCACAGAAGTGGATTTCTCATTGTCTGTGCAGCTACAGGAAATATGGTTAATAAAAGCGCATGTCAGCCTGACTGAAGCCGTTCTATAGAGCCCTGCCAGGCCACTCTGCAAAACTGGTATTTCCTATTATGAAAACTAAATCTCAAATCATAGTTAAAAGGTAATCAGTCTTCAAGAGAGTGGTCTATAGGGGTAAGCAGTAATTCAGATTTGATTGGCAACATAGGCTTTTCAGGAAATAGTTCAAAATGAGAAGCATTTGGAGAAAGCCAGAAACTCAGTCCAAAATGATGATTCTCAGAATTTTCTAGCACTTGGGTTATTGGTATATATACCCACACACGTTTTAAGTTGTGCTTTCCTAGGAACTATGATAATAGTACACCGTGGCTTTGTGTACTTCTCCTCATTTAGCTCCTGAAACATGACCTTGTGATATAGGGATCACTGTCACCATTTCATAGCTGAAGAGGCTTGCTCAGAGTCTCTTAGAGTGCAGCCAGTGTAGGCAGGAGAGCCCAGGCACTCCTTAGGGTCCTGTGGTGTCTCCCAGAAAGGTGATGTATGATCACCTCTAGCAACTTTTCTGCACTGTTGCTCCTTGCTTTATATCTGTGTTTATTATTTTCATCATGGACAAAGCAGAGCAACAGTATTTTCATCATAAGGTGGTTGTAAAGACAGAATCCAAAGAAATAACACATATCGGGGGAAAAAAAAACCTATCAAATGGGAATTAATGTGACCTCATCTGAAAGCTCAATTTTGTATGCAAATTTCATGATTTGAAATAAAATCACTTCCTCTAGTTGAAAGGCATTGTGAATAGGTACATTAGTAGCATAAGTTTAGAAGCGAGCACATTTTTCTTTTCATACAAAAATGGTGTTGCTCAAAACAAACTGAGGGTTGCTGGGGGGAGGGGGTTTGGGAGAAGGGGGTGGGATTATGGACATTGGGGAGGGTATGTGCTATGGTGAGTGCTGTGAAGTGTGTAAACCTGGTGATTCACAGACCTGTACCCCTGGGGATAAAAATATATGTTTATAAAAAATTAAAAATTAAAAAAAATCTAATATAAAAAAAATTAATAAAAAAAATGGTGTTCCTGACACATTGTTGGGGGAGACAGGTGTTGTATGCCATTTTCCTAGTTGGATCTGCACTGAATCTATAGTTCTTTGTGCTAACCAGGTAAACAAAGACTGTGCTATGCCAGTATACCTGTATGTATACAGGCATCACTACTAACTTTTTGTTTGAACTTTATAAAATTAGTGTCGCTCTACTTCTGCTTTGTCTTCCTCTGAGATCGAGCAGAACTGTCTCTAGATATTCCTAACTTCACTCAGGAGAATTTTCCATTTTGGCAAGTAATCAAGCAATCTTGACAACAATTTCCTTGAATTACTTAGGATTTCATTTCTTTCTTTTGCTACTTTGTAAATATTAATATTGATGTACACAGCTTAGCTCCTTTGTTAGACCTGGGATAGTCTGTACTTCAGATACGATGCCTTTCATGAGTGTCTGACTATCCTGAAAAGAAGCTTAATAAGTCTTTGTCTGGGGCTGAGCAAGAGAACACATTTTCATGACAATTAAAAAACCTCCCAGGGGAAACCAGTTGGATTACATACAGAATTTATCCAGTTTCAGTGCAGAGCTAAATAACTCTAGGACATTTCTAGGCTACATGCCAATCATACTGAATTTATCAAATCATCCATCAATTAGTTGGAATATGTAGATATAACAAAATAAAAGAAACAAAAAACAGCTGTTACTTGAGATGGTCAGACCACGAAAGCTATTCTAGATCATTGAAAGAGCTCTGCCTTTTTTCTATTACTAAGATGGGGAGCCATCAAAAGTGGGAGCACAGATGTGGCATGGTATGATTTATGCTTTAAAAGAATCACTATGGGGGGGGGCGCCTGGGTGGCTCAGTGGATTAAAGCCTCTGCTCAGGTCATGATCTCAGGTCCTGGGATCGAGCCCCACATCAGGCTCTCTGCTCTGCGGGGAGCCTGCTTCCTCCTCTCTGCCTGCCTCTCTGCCTACTTGTGATCTCTGTCAAATAAATAAGTAAAATCTTAAAAAAAAAAAAAAAAAAAAAAGAATCACTATGGGGGCTCTCATAGTGAGAGGTTGCTCTCTCTCCAGACCTCTCCTTTTCTGCCTAAGGGCTTAACCAACTCTATCATTTCTAGTTAATGATGAACCACCCAGGTGGGTGGCTCAGGTGGTAAAGTGTCTGCCTTCAGCTCAGGTCATGATCTTAGGGTCCTGGGATGGAGGCCCTTGTCAGGCTCCCTGCTCAGTGGGGAGTCTGCTTCTCCCTCTGCCTCTCCCCCTGCTCACTCATTCTCTCCCTCAAATAAATAAATAAAATCTTCAAAAAAAAAATCACAATGGCTGTGAGAGGGTCCTGAATGAAATGAAAATGACTTTGGTATGGCAAAACATTAGAAAAATAAAGTTGACTTTATTTACTTTGGGCAGAAGGTAACAAGGATCAAGTAAAATAACCTGGTCTGAACAGAATTTGTAAGATAAAAAAAAAAAAAATTGTAAGATAAAAAAAAAAAGATAAAAAAAATTATTTGCCTAATAACAAGAAAGACTCTCTGAAGCATGATTGTTTTTGTTGTGGGTTTCAAGAAAAGATTTAGGGATAAAAATGTAAAAAAAAAAAACCAACCTTATTTTCAGATGAGAACTACACAGTCTGAAAATATATTTTAGTATCAAGTTACTGCCAGTAAGTGATTAACTCTAAAAGTTCAGGTAGCTTAGAGTAAGACAATAATTATGAATATCATTGATTTCTTTAATCAAAATGTCAATAACGGTGAAGAAAGCATTTTATTTTTTTCCCATTTACATTAGCCTACCAAACTTTTCATTATTCAGTAATAGTAAGTTGTAAAATAAATCAATAAAGGTCACTAGACTGTTTAGCTTCAATCCCTAGATCTGATTGTTGGAAGGCCAGTCTCTGTGAATGCTTTCATGTTTCTTCATGGTCTAAACATTCTGAGGAATGACCACTGGCAAATTTGGTTAAAGGATGATCGAGTAGCAAACATGTTCTGGAAGATAGTTATATTCCTTCAGAGAGATTCAGACTTCTCTCCCTGTAATATTTGCTTGTATCTCAGAATAAAAGCCTCTCCCTCTCCAGATGGGAGGATGGGGCAGTGTGCCAGTCAAGCTCTGAGTGTGATACTTTTGTGAGTCTTTGGTACAGTCCTTGTGTTTGTGCAAAATCCTCAGTTTTCCCCAAATAATTAGCCAATTATATCAATGCCATTTATTTAGAATGATTTTAGTAGTGATGCCTTTTATAGCCTCACCAGTGCTAAGATGCTCTGTGATAATAAACTGTGTTCTGATTTAGAAACTTTGTGTTTGGGGCGCCTGGGTGGCTCAGTGGGTTGAGCTTCTGCCTTCAGCTCAGGTCATGATCCCAGGGTCCTGGGATTGAGGCCTGCATCAGGCTCTCTGCTCAGAAAGGAGGTCTGCTTCCCCCTCCCCCTCTGCCTACCTCTCTGCCTACTTGTGATCTCTCTCTCTCTGTGTCAAATAAATAAATGAAAAAAAAATTTTTTTTTAAAGAAGTTTTGTGTTTCCTGTCAGGATATCTATCTGTCTGTCTGTCTGTCTGCCTATCTATCTATCATCAGTCATCATCTATCCTCCATCTACCTATCTACCTGACACGGTGGCAGACTGACTTCTTATCTTATGAACATTGTCTCAGACTCGTAAATTTCAGAATGAACACTGATGCCTTCCCTTTATGAGGCTTATGCCATGTTGATGTTTGCACAGATGAGGAATGAGACTCATTTTGTGTTAGTTGTCATGATATTCTGTATGTCATTTGTTCTCTCTGATACATTCAAAAAAGAGATCCCAGAAATACTGTGTGTATAAATATGGAGTTCTTCACACACACATGTTTGCAGGACTGTTGAGATGAATAGGGAAAAGCATTTCCATCGCAGGAGTAATAGGTTTGAATTTTGTCGAAACATACTATTATAATGATGATGTCATAGGAAAACTGTGGTGACTGCAGCAGCACACACCATGGATTGGTGATTTCTGGGGCTTTTTATCTGCATGAATAGATATGCAAGATTTTTGCTTTCTGGCTAAAAAAAAGAAGGTGTGGTTTGGAGGAAGTATGTATTCATGCGAGGGTGCTGGAGAGAGTCAGAGATAAATAAAACAAGAAAGTTGAGGGTATTTAGAATATGGAGACTTAACCTGTATCTTAAACTGTATCACAGTTTTAGGAAGATGCAATGTTAAATAATTGCTGCTGACTGTTTTCAATAATTGTCTAGTGATAGGGCCATTCCCAGACTGGGTGGAGTCAAGCTATAAAAGGAGCTTTTCCAGGGAGCTTCCAGATTGGTGTAACAGTGACAATAATCTGAGATTAAGGTTTTCAAAAAATTTTCTTTACCGTGGTAGGAACATTTAACAAGAAATCTACTCTCTTAACAAATCAAGGGTATAATACAGTATTATTGAATACAGGTACAGTGTTGTATGGGTGATCCCTAGAACTTATTCATCTTCCTTAACTGACACTTCATATCCATTGATTAATAATTTTATTTTCCCCTCCTTCCAGCCTCTGGGAACCATGATTCCACTCTTTGATCCCATGAACTTGAGTATTTTAGTTACTGCTTATAAGTAGAATCATGCAGTATTTGTCTTTTTATGACTGGCTTATTTCATTTAGTATCATGTACTCAGGATTCAACTATGTTTTTGCAGATTGCAGAATTTTCTTCTCCTTTAAGGCTGAACGGTATTCCATTATATGCATATACCACATTTTCTTTGTCCATTCCCCTGTCAATGGGTATTCAGCTCGTTTTCACATCTTGACTATTGTGAATAGTGCTGCAATGGATATGAGAATGCATTTATCTCTTTGAGATCCTGATTTCAATTCTATTATATTGAATATTCCCGGAAGCCTTTTGAAACAATAACCAATGGCCAAGCTGTTTAAGACATTATGATTATACTAACTGTTCAGATAAACAGGATGAAAACCATAGTAAAACAGGGTAATTTTGCCTTTTGTTACCTCAGAAAAATAAGCCTGTTTATGCATGTACTTTTTTTTTTTTTGAAGATTTTATTTATTTGAGAGAGAGAGCACAAGTTGAGGGACAAGAGGGAGGAGTAGAGGGAGAGGGAGAAGCAGGGTCCTCACTAAGCAGGTAACCCAATGCAAAATCTCAATCCCAGGACCCTGAGATCATTACCTGAGCCAGAGGCAGACACTTAACCAACTGAGCCACCCAGGAGCCACTGTACATTTTTTTTTTTTAAAAAGATTTTATTTATTTATTTGACACAGAGGGAAAAAGAGATCACAAGTAAGCAGAACAGCAGGAAGAGAGAGAGGGGGAAGCAGGCTCCCCGCTGAGCAGAGAGCCTTGATGCAGGTTTTGATCCCAGGACCCTGAGATTATGACCTGAGCTGAAGGCAGAGTCTTAAACCCACTGAGCCACCCAGGCGCCCCCTCCTTGTACTTTTTTTTAACATGGTTTATAAAATAGCACTTTTTGAGAGGACTGCCTCAAGGACTAACTATAAAATTTACAATATTTTATGAAATACCTAGAATTATCAGTTACTGATGTTTTTAATAAAATGTTATAAAATTTTTTTTAATTTTTTTTAAAGATTTTATTTATTTGACAGAGAGATCACAAGTAGGCAGAGACGCAGGCAAAGAGAGAGAGGGGAGGAAGCAGGCTCCCTGCAGAGCAGAGAGCCCGATGCGGGGCTCGATGTGGGGCTCGATGCGGGGCTTGATGCGGGGCTTGATGCAGGGCTCGATCCCACCCTGGGATCATGATCTGAACTGAAGGCAGAGGCTTTAACCCACTGAGCCACCCCAGGCGCCCCAAAAATGTTATAAATTTTTATGACAAAGATGCTTCCTTAAGACATTCCCTACTAAGGGAGAGTGGATAGGGCTCTTTCAGTGCCTTAAATATCAGCAAATTTCAGCCTATCAGAGAAAGCACATGAGAATTTTGTGAATAAGTTTAATGTACAGTCATAATGGCCAGTTCAGAAAATTTAACAACTGTAATTAATTATGAAAAGTAATTAGTTATTTGCCTATTGTTCTATAAATTATTATTTACCTATTTTTTGCCTATTATTCTATAAATTACTATTAAGCATAATAGTAGCATCTTGGTGGTCAGTTAGGTATCTGATTCTTGATCTCAGCTCATGTCTTGTTCTCAGGGTCATAAGTTCAAGTCCCACACTGGGACTCCATGCCCAGCATGGAGCCTACTTAAAAAATAATAATAGTAAATATAATATATACATTATATATATGTATATATAAAGCACAATATTCCTAATGATCTCCTTCATTAAAGATATTCTTTTCTTTTGGGTTATATTTATTAGTATTTTAAAGGCTCTGATTTTTGAAAAATGCCTATATTGGTTCAGCAATTTTTCTTCATCTTTAATAATCAAATGAGGTATTTTAACTATTACATTTTAAAATTCTTTTCATATATTAAAGATCAAAAATCATATCTAAAAGAGAGAAGTATACTAGATACAAAACTTTCTAAGATGTTTCATTCTGAAAATATAATTTATAATGTATAATATATATATTGATCTATACCTTTAACTCAATCCTAATAAAAATTCAGCTGAGTTCATAAAAATAGAAATTCATTCCAATACTACTAATAAACCCACAGTAATCAAGACACTGTAACACTAGAATAAGGCTAAGCCTAAAATCAATGCTGCATGAAAGAGCAGAGAAATACACACATAAATAGTCAACTGATTTTCAACAAAGTTGCCAACATAATTTAATGGAAATAGATAATCTTTTTATCGAAGGTATTGAAACAACTGGTATTTATGGAACAACTTGCTATCAACTAGGAAAAAGGAATGTACCTCCACCTTAAACTTTACACTATACACAAAAAATAACTTAAAATAACTTAATAACTTAAGATGAGTCATAAACCCAAATAAAAAATCCTAAGTTACATAATTTTTAGAAGCAAAAATAAAATATTTATAATTTGGGAAGGCAGTTTTTTTTTTTTTAAAGATTTTATTTATTTATTTGACAGACAGAGGTCACAAGTAGGCAGAGAAGCAGGCAGAGAGAAAGAGAGGAAGAAGGAGGTTCCATGCTGAGCAGAGAGCCTGAAGCGGGGCTCAATCCCAGGATCCTGGGATCACGACCTGAGCCAAAGACAGAAGCTTTAACCCACTGAGCCACCAGGCGCCCTGGGAAGGCAAAGATTTTTAAAAAATAGGAAACAACAAGAATCAACCATTTTTTAAAAGTTAAGTTGAATACCATCAGATGTAAAAACATTTGCTCTTTTCAAGATGCTCTATTAAAGATGAAAAAAAAAAGCCCTAGGCTGATAGAAAATATTATATACATGTATCATGTATCTAAAAAACATGTGTACTTGTTTTACATTAAAAAAATATCTTACAACTCAACAATGAGAGGACAACACAACTGAAAAAAGAAAGAAAGAAAGAAAGAAAAATAAATTTGACCAGTTTACAAAGGAAGCATTCAAAATGGTTCATAAATGTTTCGGGAAAAAAACCAAAAAACAAAAAACTGCTCTACATTTAAAATCATCTTTGTCAGTAATTAAATCACAATGGGTTACCAAATAGCTAACGTTAAAAAGACTAACAGGATCAGCTTTTGCTGTGCTTGTGAAGGAACTGGAATTCTCATACAATGCTTATGGGAATTAAATGATACAACTTCAAAAAAAAAACACATGACAGATTTTTTAAAAAGATTGATATATTTATTTGAGCAAGAAGAGCAAGAAAGAGCATGAGGGAAGGACAGAGGAGAAGGGAGAGGAGAGAGAGAGAGAGAGGATCTCAAGCAGACATTCTGCTGAGCACAGAGCCTAATGTGGGACTTGATCCCACAACCCTGAGATCATGACCTGAGCCAAAGCCAAGAGTTGGATGTTCAACTGACTGAGCCACCCAGGCGCCCCTAGATGACAATTTTTTAAAAGAAGTTCTGTATAAATCTTCTGTAAGACTTTGCTATTCAATTTGAAGGAACTTACTAAGGAAGAATGAAAGTATATATCCTCACAAAGACATGTACAGAAATATTTATATATTCTGTATTTATTGTAATTCCAAACAAGACACAACCTAATATTCTTTCACAGAGGAATTGATAAACATACTGTTATACAGCCATATAATGGAATATTACTCAGCAATGAAAAGGAATACAAAGGCATGAGTCAATCCCAAAAGCATGCAGCTGAGCCAGAGAAGTCAGAGAGCAAACAGTAAATGATTCTCTTTTTATAAAATCTAGACAGGCAAAATTGATCTATAGTAACAGAGAGCAGATCATTTGTTGCATGGGTAGGTGGCATTCACTGCAAATGGGCATGAAATAATTTGGCATGGGGGATAATAGAAAATATATTTTTTTTTAATTTAGGAAAAATTACCAAAGCCAGAATGTTACCAGTAAAGTATTGTGGCCTCTAGTTCAAGATGAGACCAAAAGTGTGACCAAAAGCTTGAGGCTTCAGAAAATTGTAAAAAAAGTCTCATTTTTTCTCTCAGTAGAAATTACATCTAAGGCTCTTAAAACATATTCACCCTCTCTGCTGTGAACCTGTGTATCCTCACTATTGGCCCAAAGTAAAGATCCCACTCAGAAAACACGACTGTCATTTTTGTCTCATGAACTTCATTATAATTTATACATAACAAATTCACAGGTTTTAAAAGAATTATAACCATTGGGACAGAAAGGAACAGAGCATTTAAAACATAAAGGCTTTTGAGCCCCAAACTTCTTCCTGGCAGGAACAGGCTGAGAACACTACTCAGCAGCAAACATGAGCTATTTATTTCTTTCTTTTTTCCTTTTTTAAAAGATTTTTTTTTATTTATTTGGGGAGAGGGGAGAGCATGGAAGCACAGAGAGAGATTTAGAGGGACAAGAAGGCTCCTCTGTAAGCAGAGAGCCTGGTGTGGGACTTCACACCGGGACCCTGAGATCAAAGGCCTAAGACCCAAAGGCAGACACATAACTGACTAAACCACCCAGGCACCCGTGAGCTGTTTCTTAAGAAAAGAAAATGACTGAGAGCGTAGTGTCAAGACTCCAGATCACAGGATCATGAGCCAAGAAGGACCATCCAGAAAACATATTTGGGTCTGAAGCAACAGACCCCTGCCTTCTGAGTTAAGTGAAATGGCAACTGTGCTTTGCTAGATCACAGTAATTTTTCAGGTCAGTGGCTTTCAGAGTAGCAACCAATGTTACTCCCATTTTCCTCCTCTTTTTGAGTGGAAACATCTCTTGTGGTTCTCCTGAGCCTCTCACCCTATTGTATGTTGGATATGTGGAGGCCACATAGCCTGTTTCCTTACTTCCTTGTCTTCTGATCAAGAGGTGGTCCCCCACAAGTAACCTCAACTACACAAGAATCTAATATCATGTAATCCTGGACTTAAAGTGTAATCCAGAGGTTGAAATGGGGTGAATCTTTGAGGGTTTAGGGAGTCTGGTAAGTGTATGTTGGCAATGGAAGAAGAGATGGGTGTTATCTTTGGTCAGAGGATGAACTGTGGTAGTTATTCTCCAAAGATGGCCTCTGTCGTAATTTTATTAGATTAACATTTTTTAAGTTAAACACTAGGGTGTCAGATGGTCAGCTGAGGTTCAACAAAAGACCACAAGAGAATTGAAATAGAGAAGTCTTTGAGAAAATACATAGCAAGCCAGGAGACACCACAGGGGAGGTCAAAGCAAGGTGCAGCAAAGAGATTGAGAGGACTGAGGCACATGCCTTCATTAGTGTCCCTGGGTGGAGGGCTTGGGGGTTCTCAAATTTAAATTGAGCAATTTAAATTTAAGTTTAAATTGCTCAATTTAAAACAAAGAAGAGTGAGGTTTTGTTAAGCTTTGCAGGAGTCTAATTTAAGGAGTTTATGAGGGAAAGGCCCTGGGAGAGAGGGGAGATTTTTTCATGTAACTCTTTGGGGAAGTCATACCCAGAACTTAATGCTGTCCTGTTGGAGAGACCACCAGGATGTCCAGCATCCCAGCAGAGCCTGACTTTCTCTACCAAAGTCCTCTGCCTGTAGTGGGCCATCTTGGACATTGCAGACCAGATAATATGATAGGGAACTGGGCCTGTTGCTTCACAGAATGGTGGAGATAATAAAATGCTGTTTTAAACCACTACATTTTGAGATTATTTAATTATGCAGCAGTAGATAGCAAAGATATGTATACAGGCCATGAATTGTGTGTAAACATGTAAGATTTTATAGAATCAAATGAATAAATTGGCTATTGTAGTAGTTTTACTTTGAATTTGAGTTAATCTTAAACCTTTTATTCTGGCATATAATTATATAACCACTAATAGTAGAGTCTTCTACAGTTGTTGCTATGTTGATTATTATTCCTTACCTTGTTTGGCTTCAAAAAAAGTTGCCTTTTACAATGTTAAGTGACAGTTTAAGCCATTTATAGATATTGGCAAGGAAGAAGATTCCAGATGTCCTGTGTGTGATGGAACTATCCATAATCTTCTTGTTGTCAATAAAAAATCTTTTAAAATTCTTTATGGAAGTGTAAATTTGTAGCTGCTTATCAGTCAGGAGAAAGCAGGTAATTTTTTTATAATAAATAAGAATTTTAAGATCTCTCTGCATATTTTTAACTGTTTTCTGTATAATGGTAGAAAATGGGGTAAAGAGGCTCATACACATTCTAAAAATGTAAATTCTTCTTTTGGATATCTCTAGTGTACAACTTGCTGTACTAGTAGTCACACTGAATTGTATCCAGAGTCTGTGTGATGATCAGAAACAGCGATCCTTGATGGAAACATCTTGTCTTGAGGCTCCCACATTAGCTTAATTATGTGAGACTATTAAAACAAGCTATATTCTTTGCCTTGTCCCCAAGGAAGTGCATTTTAGGCCAAAGTTTTATTCTCTTACCAGCAGAATCTTGGAATTACCTCTAGCTTCTTAATTATTTTTCTCTCCTCAAAATCATAGTATAAGTAACTTCAAGACTTTAGGTATATCATTTGAATTAGCATAGCTTTATATGACATTGAATTCTGGAACTTATCCAGTGTTATCAACTTGACTTAGTATAGCTTCATTTGTCTGTTAAGTAGTTCATGACTGGCAGAGCCAAGAGGAGTCTAAAAAATGCATTTTACTTCTTATAGGATAAGAGTTCCTTGAAGACTGAGTTTTCCTACCCTTTTAGTGAACCACCTAAGCAAAAATATTGTATCTTTAAATCATTCATCAAAACTGCTTACACTTTTAGACTTTTCTGGGACTGCAAACATCAAAATCACATTAGAATTCAAAGGTATGGCTGTTGTTTTCAGAAAAGAAGTCACAGAAATTAAAATCTATTGAAAAGAATACTTATTAAAAGAAGGGTATAGGGGCGCCTGGGTGGCTCAGTGGGTTAAGCCACTGCCTTCGGCTCAGGTCATGATCTCAGGGTCCTGGGATCAAGTCCCGCATCGGGCTCTCTCTCTCAGCAGGGAGCCTGCTTCCTCCTCTCTCTCTCTCTGCCTGCCTCTCTGCCTACTTGTGATCTCTCTCTGTCAAATAAATAAATAAAATCTTTAAAAAAAAAAAAAAAAGAAGGGTATAATCTGTGGAATGGAAGATATTCGAGTGATTCTGGCTATACAGAAATGAAACCATTTCATCCAAGCTTTCTTTCTTTCTTTCTTTTTTTTCCCCAAAAAATGACTCCAAGAACTTAATCTTTAACCAATTAAATTTTTAATAAAATACTTGATTAGCTCAAATATATGGGCTCTTCCTTAAAAATCCTCCATGAACAAATGAACAATACTTCTTGAAAATAATGGGCAAATTATAGGAGTAGAAAATTTACAGAAATAAAAAGGACCAATAAATACATAAAGCAATTGTTTATCTCAATAAAGATAAAAAAAAAAAATTATTCAAATTTTAAAATAAACTATTTAATTCATCAAGGACAAAATAAAAAAAATAAAGATAAAAATAAATTATATTGTATGAAGAAATAGCTTCTCTTCTGCTCCTTATGAATAATTTTTTGACCTAGCAATTCTATTTACCACTATCTGTCTTAGAAATCCCCCCCCTCATGGGTACATTCATAAGAAGAATCATTGTTGCATTGTTCCAAATAATGAACATATGGAAACAATATAGATATCTATTAATAGAAGAATGATTATATAATCTAAAAATATCTATACTATGCATTTTGAAATAATGAGACAGATGTAGATATAGTGAAAAGTGTCCAGGATGTATTACTAAGTGAAGAAATAATATTGTAGAATGAAATACACAGTATTTTCCATTCATTAAAAAAAATCACAAAACAAAACTACTTATTTTCATATGATCTTTCTTGTATTCTGATACATATATATGATGTGATACACACATATTTTTCTGAAGGTAGTGACCCTGGAGAGGGGGGAGGGAGAAATAGTGAAGTAAAGGCTATGCATATATTCATTTTGTAATTATGCAGAAATAAAAAGAATGGGAAAAAATCCAAAGTACAACTTAAAAAAATCCCACCTTTGGTTTTAAACTATGCTTAGGTGAACCATAATTAAACTATGCTTAGATGAACCATAAATAATTAAACACTTCTGTAGTTCCAAATTTCAATGTGAGGTTAGTAATTACTATAGACTATAAAGGTAGTTTGTAAGGTCCTTTATCTAATGGAGCAGAAATAAAATCTTCTTAAGCCAAGGAAATAAGCATGATTGGCACTAGAGAGCAAAGCCTGGGTATGGGCTTAGTGACATTGAACAGGTTGCTTCACTTCTGTGCCACTCTTCCTTTACTTATAAAATGGGGAGATGATATATACCTTATAAGTTCCTGGCGGAGATCAAAGAATATATTGTAGGAAAACATTTCATACACTGCCAAGCACGTAAGTCCTCAGATATTGGCATGTGTTTTCATTTATTCACAATAAATATAACTAACTTAGAAATTTAAATGACTGATTAGAACAAAGTGAAAAAAGCTCAGGAGCACTAATTCTAATGATTTTTCCAATTTAATGGGAGCCTTAAAAATGTTAGTTTTATTTCATTCTATTTCTTTCCTTATTAAACCTTTTATTTGAAGTATAGCTTTAAGAAATCAAATGATTCTTCAAAGTATAATTAATGTTTCCATCTTCCTGCAGAGCCATAAGTTGACTAAAATTTAGAGAGCCACTTAGGGAAAAAAAGTCAGTAAAATGAATTGGAAATGAATGTTGTTTTCTGATGATGTATTTGAAACCCTGTAATATTTGCATTTTAGATTCAACTCAACTTTGTGTTCTGTAAGATGAAAAGATTCTTCAGGGTTGACTATGTGGTAAGCAAGCAAGATTGATTATGTGCCATTGGAAGCTAAGATCAGGACTGCCAAAACAATTAGAACCTGCTAGTAGAAAGCAAAGCCAATACAATGAATACAAAGTGATACTTTTACATTGGGCATTGAGGTATATCAAGGCAACTTTGCAGAAATATGAGCAACTTGGGGTTTTTGTTTAGCAACATTTTAATATTTTTGAAATTGTTCAATTTCTGATCTGAATAATTGTCTGAATGCATAAATAATTCAGCTGCTATTGTGTTGTAATTTTAATACTCTGAATTTTAAAAATATAATTAACACTGTTTGGAGATCTCTTTTACACTTTGCTTTTATTCTTTTACAAAAGAAAGTTCCCTTGTCTTTTTCTTTTTGGAGGAAAAGGCATACATATTTTAAAAGGAAGTGGTAATTAGCATCCCTATTCTATTGTTTTCATTGGAAAGTATGGTTTCTTTTTAGGTAAGCCAACTCTCCCTTCAGATTACAAAACTGATGATGAAGCAAAAATATTCACACTTTGAAGTCAGAAGGAACAGCTTGCTGGGTTGACAGAGGCAAGTGGAGGGAAATGTGCCTGGAGTTGCTAACGAATCCAGAAACACAGCATGGCATTTAAGTTAGTTAGAAGGGATGGAAAATGAATCCCTGGAATACAAATAGTGTTAGCTAACATTTATTTCGCTCTGCAAATGCACTTCTCTAATTGAATGAAAGGAACATAGTATTCTACCAATTTATAATCTGCATGAATGGAAAAATCATTAAATACCTAGGCGCAGAACTAAATAGGGGGAATTGTGTTTGTGTGCATTTATGTGCTATAGTTCAGAGAAAGAGATGGTAAGAGGAAAGCGGGAGATATGTCTGTGAACATTTGGAGGTTCTATCAAAAGCCATTAATAAAGAACTCATCAATTGTTATATTGAAGCTGTTGAAGAACATATTATACATATTTACTTACCTGAGAAGGAAATTCTCTTATTTCTAGAAGTAGATTAGAAAAGGGGCTAAATATGTGTCTAATAACCAACTATTTTTTTTATCAATAGAATCATTAAACATTATTTAAAGCAAAGACAAATATTGATTCATGGCTCATGTTGCAGTCAATAAATCTGTTGGTTATTGCATCAGACAAACATTAAAGCTACATGGCATGTGTGAAATTCACTTAGGGGATTCCTGGTGGGCATCACAAAGACATAAGCAGTTATTAGAAGGGCTAAAACTCAGAAAGATAACAGGCTCATTGGATGAGGATTAAGAGTTTATTAGAATTCTTATATTAACCGACCATGGAGAGAGAAAATGAAGGAGTGATTTCAGATATGTCCCACAAATTGAAAGTCATGTGAGCAGGTGCTCTGAATTTTGGATACTAAATTTTGATCTATTTGCTTCTACATTAGCCACTCAATAAAGCCTTGCTCTGGATTGCACAAACAAGGTTTAATAATAATTACATACTTTTCCAACGAATGCTATAATAGTTAAATAGCATTAAAATATACCACAATACAATTCAATTTCAATTAAATCGCTTGAGTAATCCTTTACATTTGGTCTTAATTTCTTTTCATTATTTTGCAAACAATCTTTGGGCACAATAACATGTAATAATTTGTAATTTACCACAACTGAAATTGAATCTCATGCTTTGAAGTTGGCTGGGGTTAGCTTCCCATCCCATTTTTTTCTAGTTGGCAAACTATGTCAACTTGGGCTTAATTGTTCTCCCTTCATCATCTTCTAAATAGTTACACTCATGACATAATGGAAACTTTGTTGCTTTGTGAAATAATTTCCAGAAAATAACTGGATGATAATGTTGGTGAGCAGTATAAGAGACCTAAGAATAACAGTTCTTATCTCTCAAACAGCTTTGTACATGATTTTGGCCTTGTGTTTGTAGAACCGTTAAGTGTCTGAAGAGATCTACTTACTTATTTTTTTTCCTGCATTTTGGATTGCTAAGGAATAAATTATGTGCCATCATAGTACTCTTGACTTTGAGAATTCTTGAAAGTCTCAGGGGGTATCCCTTAAGAGTGGGAAACCCTTAAGGGTCTCCTATAACAGGATTAGATTTAAGAGACACTGTAGTTTACATGAAACTTTAAAATTCACAGTTAAGGAGGTTTCCCTAGTGGTGGCCCATACAAAAGGAGATGTCAGAACAAAACATAGTATAAACTCCTATTGCAGTTGGGGGTTCTGATTTTGTGATAATGAGGAAGACAGAAAGCAAAACAAACAATAACCCTTATACTAGTCTCTTCAGGAAAAATAGACTTAGAACAACTTCTGGAAATTTTAAATAAAAGGTGAGAAAATATAGATACAGATGGAGTGAGAGAATGCAGAGTAAAACAAATGTACAAATCTGTTACTGAATCACATTGTAATTACCAGTGATTATCACTGCCTCCAGTTAAGGCCAGCATGCAATACCCTTCTTTGGGGCTTGTCCTAGATCTTATCCAAGTGCAATACTTTAGGAAATAGGGTCTTAAAAAGTCAAGATAAGGGAAAGTGTCAATGGATTAGTCCCATTAAGTCCTTCTCAGAGACTATGCTCTCTCTCTCTTTACTTAATAATTAGTTTATTTTATGTTTTAATCTTGTCGATCACAGGATTATTCTGCAAGCATACATTCCCTAACCACCTTTACTTTTTAATATTTTAACATTTCTTTACTATTAACTTTATCTCAAAACTAAAGGAAAGGTACTGAAGTAAAAGAGCCCCAAGTTTGCAGACTTTAACTAAATACAAAATAATAACAACAATAATAATAATATTATTATTGGGAAATGACCATGGAAAAATGTACAGGAAATGCCTGTGGTCCTGATTCAGTCTTTACCTCATAGGAGTTTAATGAGTATTAAATGGGATGGAGTATGTACTATATCAGGTACTTAGTAAGCACTCAGTAAATGTTATCAGTAATTAAGGCCTCTGTCAGCCAATCTTAGGATACAGATAATGTTGCACACTTCCCTGTGTCTTTCCCTGTGATAAGATACGTTTGTGCTCTCATTTATCTATTTCTAAATTTAATCTAAATTGAACCAGCATTTAAGAATGTGTAAAATTGGTCTATCATGTCTCCTCTCAGAATTATCCATTCATTAGTGCTATAATGTAAACCACAAACATTAGTCATATATAAGTTTCCTAGTAACCATATTAAAAAAAAGGTGAAATTAATTTGATTTATATGCTTTAGTCTGTTATTTATAAAATAGAAGTAATTTCATTTATTTATATGTAATCAATATAAAATTACTAGTGAGATCATTTACATTCTTTTCAGTTAAAAACTTCTTTAATTAAAAAAAAATGTAGTGTTTATCTTATACTTACATCTCAGTCCATACTGGCAATCAAGCATTCAGTAGCCACATGCAGCTAGTAGTTATATACCGGATAATGCAGACCTATACTAAATAAAGGAAGCCCTCTCTAATTCCGTAATTATAATTTATTATGAATAAATAAATATAACATAAATAGGCATAATATCATATTTTGTAATTTGCAATTATTTAAGTTTAATATAAATTTATTATTTAATATATTAAATGTTTTTAGTTTAGGAAATTCCTAGATTCTGACACTGTAACCAATTTCTGTATGTAACACATAGATATTTATAAAGAAATATCTAATATGCCTTTTGTCCTTTAGTACATTTCTTTTGAGACTTGTTGGCATCTCTAGCATTGAATTCTTTTGTTAGTTAGGTATTTTGTTAGTCCTTAAAATGTATGTAGAACTACACCAACTACCCAAGTATCCGATTTAAAGTATACAATTTAGATTAAACATTCTTGTAAAATTTTATTATGATTCTGATGTTACTTAAACAATAAGTAATTAAAATAAAAAATTAACCATTTTTTCCCATGAAATGATTTAATAATTCTTTCTTTCTAACATAAATGATTTGTCCGTTCATTCTTCTATACACGCTAAACTTGTTTCAAGTCATATAATTGTTTATATATTTGCCTTCTTATAAGAGATATTTTATTTTATTGAGCCTTAACATTATACATCAAGTAACTTTTCACGTTACTTTTACAGGAAACAACATTCCTGTCTAGTCTTGTCTTTTCTTTTCTTTTCATTCAGTAGATATCTGCTGAATGCCTACTAGGCATTAGGGCTATTTATTTATTGTAGTGGTATGTATTTAGGATATATTTATTCTGAGGTAGTAGTTTTCATTATCACACAGTGCTCTCATAAATTATTTTACCAATAAGAGCTATGTTTCTCTAGCAAATTGTTTATTTTTGTCTTATAATTAATATAAATGTAAGAAATTATTATGCATCCCTCTTTTAGTATACTAGAAAGTTCAGAATCCATTTTACAACCCAACTCTATCAATTGTAAAGAACCTGTGATTTGATATTTATATACTCCCTCTTTTTTGACTACATCTTATTTTTCTTGTAGTCTCAATCCTTCATTTATTTGACATTACATTGGTTTTATGTATAATTGTTATATATATGTATATGATTCAAATCTCTTTTGTAATGAAGCTGTGTAAGTATATATGTATACTTATACATATTTGTGGTATATCTGTATCTTTATATATATATAAATACAAAATAAATATATAAAAATAAAATAAAATATATAAAAATATATAATGTGCATAAATACATAAATAAATATATAATATTTGTGGTGTATCCATATCTGCATCTTTATATATAAAATAAATATATAAAAATAAAATAAAATGTATAAAATAAAATATATGATATACAAATATATAAAATAAAAGTATATATAAAATAAATTATATTATTGTCAAAATATTTCCTGCCCTTCTCTATCAGACCCTTCTCTACCAGGTTATTTCTGAAGGAAGATAATAGTCTCAGCACCACTATCAGGCTTGTCCAGGTGTCTTGACTTAGCTGATGAAATGTGACACAGGTGACATATGCCACTTCCAAACAAAAACTTTGAGAGCCTGTGTTTGGTTCCACCACTGTTCTCTCTGCCAAGAAATTGGTAATTTTTTGATGGTAGCCACTTCTTTAACTTGGTCCCAGAACCCACTCACAGCTAAATCCTGAAAGACAAGAGTAGGAAACAAACCTATATTATTGCAAAGTACTAAAGATTGGTGATTCTTGATATCACAATTAATTTAAGCAAATACAGTTGATACTAATATATATATACATGCATATATGTGTGTATATCTGCACATGTATGTATATTTGTGTAATCTGTGTAATGAGTAAATTGATGTCGCTTTAAATATAAAGTACCCAAACATATTTGTGCCTTTAGAGATTATCACATTTTTAGTACATTTTTGTACTAAATTGAACAGGGTTGAAATAAAATTATGTTGAAATAAAATTAAAATAAAAATTAGGCAATTTTTTGTGGACATTGCTGCTATAAACATTCGGATGTAAAAAGACAATGGTGATAGAGCTTTCCTTTTAAAAAAAAAAAAAAGGAGAGGGACATCATTTCAGGACATACCTTTGTTACCTATCATGAATCCTTTTTTTTTTTTTTTTGAATCAAAACATAAAATGTTAAACATTGTGTTGGAAACCTCATAATTCTTGCTCCTCGACATCTCCATTGGTTTCTCAGTATAAACCCCAAACTTGCTCAGACTGAGATGCCAAACTAACCAGTTCCCTGTAACATTTAATTTGAAAAGTATTGGGGTCATCTTTATTTGGGGAGTCATTGCCTATCATGTCCTATAACCTCAAATTGTGTTGTCTGAGTCTAACGGGTAATAGTAGTGCTAATGCCAGATAAAAATTTGGAGCATCATGTGTTCCTGGAAGAGATGTTCTGTAGATGCTGACAGTTTTAGAGGAAACATAACTTTCCATACCAGCAACCAGCATTTTAAGGAAGCCTTTGAAAAGAACAAATGTGATGTCGTTTTAGGATAATCCTTAGCCTGATTTTTTTGGGCAGATTCTTCAATTAGTTGCAATAATTTCTGGAAACATGACCCTACATACATATTTTATTAAGAAAATAGGGCGCCTTGGGGTGCCTGGGTGGCTCAGTGGGTTAAGCCGCAGCCTTCGGCTCAGGTCATGATCTCAGGGTCCTGGGATCGAGTCCCGCATCGGGCTCTCTGCTCAGCAGGGAGCCTGCTTCCCTTCCTTTCTCTCTGCCTGCCTCTCCGTCTACTTGTGATTTCTCTCTGTCAAATAAATAAATAAAATTAAAAAAAAAAAAAAGAAAAGAAAATAGGGTGCCTGGGTGGCTCAGTGGGTTAGGCCGCTGCCTTCGGCTCGGGTCATGATCTCAGGGTCCTGGGATCGAGTCCTGCATCGGGCTCTCTGCTCAGCAGGGAGTCTGCTTTTCCATCTATTTGTGATTTCTGTCAAATAAATAAACAAAATCTTTAAAAAAAAATAAAATGTGAATATTTCCGAAACTGTCAACAGATAACTTACAAAGAATTCACTAATTTGAACAGTTGGTACCATTCACCATTGTTTCCTCATCTCTTCTTATGGTCTCTAGTGCTGTTCTTCCCCAATCCCTAAAGCTGCATCCTAAATCCCAAAGCCCATTGCTCTCTTCCATCTTCTTAATACAACTCTCTCTCGTTTTTTAAACCTTTGTTCTGAGTTCCAGGATTACTTCATGATTCAGTTAAGGCAGTTTCCCTGACAAACCATTATTGGTCTGGAGATGAGCACATGATGTGAGATTGTCCAGGGGGACCGAAGGGAGGACGTTATATTCCTTAGTTGAGGGAGAGATTTCCCTGTCTTCCAGTGATGTGAACTAAGGAGCATTTTGCTGAGTTGCTACTGGTAGTTGTCCTGTGTCCATGGAGGAAGTGGTTGATGGACAAAACTGACACGCTAAAAATGACAGAGTGGAGAGACAGTTATAAGATGGATCTAGGACAGTATCACTGGACCACAGCCTCCTGAGTTTCAACTGCATACACATTTCATCATAAGAATTATGGGTTAAATATCAGTTTAAAAATATTTGTACTAAAGTTCAACTACATTAAAGCCATGGTTGTGAAGAAGTCCTAAACCCTCAGCATATGCTTGAGAATGCTTTTATGGAAAAATTCTCCAAATCACTTTATTCAAGTGTGGGAATACAATCCCTTCGCAAGTTGATGACTGCTTATATAAAGCACTTAATTTGCATAGTGTTTAAGTAATTTAAACATTTGTAAAGCACTTAAATGATGTGAAAGGAATATTAAGCAGCTACTTTATAATATTTTAACTTTTGCATAATTTTTAACCACTAATTGAAAATATATGAATAATTTTCCAGTCAGTCTTAGAATGATCAAGTTTTTCCTGTCTTAAATCAGGTAAAAAGATCTAGTTTGGTCATATCTTGGGCCGCTGTTTGGAAATCCAAATTGAAACGTATGTTGGAAGAACAGCTCTTATATTAATGATGTATCGACATCCTAGTTTAGAATTTGTGATCAGGCTTTAATGAAATTGTATCTGTAATTAATTAGTTGTTTTGTGTTTTCCTTTTCACAGTAACCATACGAAATACTCTATGAGGTATATATAAACACAGATAAACAGAATTAGTGCTTGAAATGTGTATGTGAAGGGATAATTTCCATGTAGGCCAAGCCTTTGACAAAAAATTATGCCTGTCTCAAAAGAATGATAGCTATACTAAAATATGTCTTTGTTTTTCTCCCACTTGAGAAAAAAATTGTTTTTTCAACTGCAGGTGATCAGAACATGCTATTAGTTGGAAAAAGACGACTGTAATTTTTCCTCTTCCTTGTGAGGACAGCTTTCTTATCAATAAAGTTTGTGGGAGACCTAGACAGAGCATGGTACTATCATTTAACAACAATGATTATAAGGAGAACACTGACACTTTGTTTATGTAGAACATTTCTGATAAGTGTTTTCAAGTGCTCTAGGAAACCGTGCCCCTCATTTGTAAAGAAATGAATGGAGGTTAGGAATGGCTTTTTATTAGTGCCCCCAGAAAATATCAGGCAAAGTGCTTTTTTATTAATCCCTTGATCTACTAAAAATTCCAGATCTATCTCTGTGTTCTGCAAAACTCATGATATGGTATTACTGTGGTCAGTGGAGCTGGTTGCAATTCTCCATGATGTATGATGCTCTAATAAACTTCCAGTTCAGCTGCATGTGCAGGGGATGAGGCCTATTTTATGGCTTAAACCTCGTGTTCAATCTAGGAAGGTCCAGGAACACTTAACCCTGTGGCCTGGTAATGCTTTGTCGGGGTCTTACAAAATACGATTACTTAATTGGAGTCTTAACCTCTTTTCACAAATTCTCTAAAAAGTCTCTGGTCCTATCACAGCATCTATTTCAGACTCACCTGTAAGTTTCCTGCTTCATTAGAGATGCCACTTCCCATGAAGGCAAAGGGAACATGTGGCAAAAATCCTAAGGGAGAATGGAGAATGTGATAAAGCCTTTTTTGTGAATATGAATCATTCTTTTCTGTTTCAAATTTTCTTTCAAAATAAGCTGCAGATGTGCAATGCTTCATATCCAGCTTCATGAAGACTTTTCTTCCCCTTTAACTTGACACAGACGGCATCAATCCTAGGATCTGAATAAATATCAAGTTCAGTTGGCTTATAGTCAGTTTACAATCACCATACATTTTTATGCGCTTGTCATATTTGAACAAGGGAGACTTAGAGAAGTTATACACACTGTGAGGAGCATAGACTGAATAATTATGTGCGTCTCCAGATAAAGGAAATATAGGTTTCACACTGTAGTGAGCTCTAGATTCAACAAGGCATCAGAGCTGGATCAAGTTCTATATATGAGGAAATGTTTGCCAATGGCAATATTCTGATATATAAAATTGTTATAGAGGCCATACTCAAAGAATCATGGAATATTAAACTTATTGAGACTTTGGAGTCCATCATATCCCACTTCTTCGTATACAGATATGCTATTAGCTCCTAATACCTTATCTAGCCTAGAATCAATAAGAAATTAGGACTGGAACTGAGAATGGATATTTCATCTCCTAGCTTTCAGTCCAAGACTGTTTTTCACTGTGAAATAATCTGAAGAACGAATCTCAAATTTTAATTCATTAAAGGATATAAATATCATATATTATAATTGGTTAACATGAAAACTAAGCGTATGAGAAATTGTGACTCTCCCAAGACTATATAGTAGTAGTAACAGAACTGAAATTAATATCCTTGTTTCCTTCTTTATGCTGAGGTATAACTGACAAAAACGTTATATGAGTTTCAGGTGTACAATATAATAATTTCACATTTGCACAATCATGACAATAAGTCGGTTAACATCCATCTGAACATACATAGCTACAGTACAGTATAGTATAGTATAACTATAATTATACTATATAACTATATACAGTATACAATATAACTATACTGTATACGTGTATACTGTAACTATACATAGTTACACGTTTTTTCTTGTGATGAGATTGTTAAAATTTATTCTCTTAGCCACTTTCAAATATGCAACACAGTATTATTATAGTTATGTGTTTTGTAACTGGAAGTTTATACTTTTGACTCCCTTCACCCATTTCACCCACTCCCCAGCCCCCATGCTGGCAACTACCAATTTGTTCTCTGTATCTATGAGCTTAGTATTGTTTTTTTATTTTTTAGGTTCTACATATATGAGGAAAATATTTTGAAAAAGAGATAAACAAACATGAACATAAAATTGCCTATAATTCATTACTTAGTTAATTACCTTAATAATTTTGATAAATCTCCTTTCAGTTTCTTTACTCTCTGCTCAATCTGACTTGTAATTAGCTCTTTTCAATTAATTTAATATCAAGCCAACATTTCCCATGTATAATATTATGTTTTAGGGATATACAATAATTTACATAATGAGTCTCATATTGTTGGTCATTTATTATTTCCCATTTTTTACTTTTGAAGAGAATATTTTAATAAGCAGTGTATCTTGTTAAATCCTAAGCACATCCTTGATTTGTTACTTGATATATATGACTAGAAGTGGCATTTCTAGATCCTATTCCCAAATTTGTGACTGATTGATAATACCTATTAGTCAAATTAAATTTTAAAAATACTATCATTGGAATACTAATTGTACATCTGCCTTGTGCAAAGCACTGTGATAGGTACCATGAGAATACAGAGGGGAGTAAGGCTTGTGTGGCCGCCTGCTGATTGTTTTCTAATTGTTCTTCTGCCCTTTCCCCTCAGTAACCTAGAATCCTGGGCTTTTAGGGTATGGCTGCCAGTTTAAATAGTGTATTTCCCAGCTTTTCCTAGTAGCTAGGTTGGTTATGTGGCAAAGTGATGACTGGTCAGATAGAAGCAGGAAATGATATTCATAAATGCCAAGAAGTGTCTCTAAAATTGGGGGGGGGGGGGGACATGGCTCCTGGAGTGATAGTGATGACTTAGAACTTCAGCTGTGAGTGGGCCTTGAAAAGAAAGCAAGAGTTTGAGGGTGTTAAATGAGGGAGAGTGAGAGGGAAAGAGAGAGACAGAGGCGCCTGCAAGCCTGACACTGTTCAGTTCATATCAACCCTGGTCAGTCTACTACCTCTGTTGTATTTTTCTGTGAAAAAGAAATATAATCTCTCCGTTGAGCCACTAATATTTTGGGTTTTCTCTCACTGGTAACCAAACCTAATAATTTTTCAAAGCATATTACCTGTTAGAAATAGAAGAGGGTAAAAGAATAACTTGGGAAGAAATAAAGAAATAGCTGGATAGAAACTGAACTTGAAACAAGTAATTTCAATGTTCTAAGTATGGGTATTAACTTTAGGCATTTTATACTTCCAAATCTATTCTAATAGTTTAAATAGTCTTTGACCATTCTACCCATATTTGTAAATACAGGAGAATTGACCTAGACAAAATGTTAAAATCTTTTGACTTTAAGTAACATAGTTGAATACATTGAATTAGAATTGGGATCCAAATATATAGGCTAAATTACTAATCTATTATGTTCACACCAACAGGTTAGTACTTATAACTTGATACCATAATACAAACACATTCTATAATATTACCTGCACTATTATTTGCTTTTTTTTCATATGAATTATAGCATGAAGATATTTATAGGTATTATAGATCCCCTTGTTAAATGACTTTCAATAAATACCTTATGGATTCACTATAGTTTCCCTAGTTACGCCGCATTACTTGGGTTTTACTTGTCTTTTGATGATTATTTATAATATTTCTGTATAAAACACATTATGTTTAAGATTAGTCACTTAGGCATATTTCCCACAAGTAGAATTATCGGTCAAGGGTACAGTAATATTTAAAGACCTTGATACATATCTCCAAGTTGCTTTTAATAAAGGTTAGGGAATAATTTAAGCTGTCCCTAGTTAGAATGTGTAAGAGTGCTGTTTTGGTCACTTTGGCTGATTTCCTTGTGAAGTTAAGGAGTGGTTTCTGCTTAAATATCTCTAAAGCTCAGGAGCCATCCTTACGTAAGTACCACTGTGTTTTATTTCTTTATGTTTTTTCTTTCCTTCTCATATTTGTCAGTTATACATTTGATATAGTATGAAGGGTCTGGGATAACATGAAGATAATAAGGGTATTTGGGGAATTGAAGGAGGGAGAATGAGCAAGAGAAGAGACTACTAACGACAAATTTTCTTTCCACTGAAATTTCTGAAAGATCAACCCCTCTTTAACTTCCTAAGGTAAGTCCAGATGATTCTGGAAAACCCAATAAAGATATTTGCAGCTCCTGTAACTTATTGGAGAATAATTGCCTGCAGCAGGCAATGAAAAATCCAGTGTTTTAGGGGCACCTCTAGTCATTGTACCTGTATCAGATATTGGAAGGTTGGTCAGTTTCAATGATGTAATAAAAGTTTTATTTCAAAATCTCAGTTATTTGTCTTTACTATCTACCTTTATTTTTTTCTGGGCCAAAAGCAATTTTCAAAGGGTAACATATTAGATTGTTGGAAGTAAAACTAGTGAGCTGTTGTTCTTTTACCTCAGGGAACACCTGTAGGCATAATACAGAAATGACTAAAATAATATTGCAAAACGTAGATTTGTTTTTCACTATTTATACATTGTTTTCAATAGAACTTATTCTAAATGCAAGAGTTGCTTTTGTGATATATTATGTACCTGGGAAATTTGGGCTAAGATTTATGAAAGGAATTGATTTAATCACCCTCCTCCTCCTCATCATGTATGTCAAGTAGCCTGGGGCACAATAAGATAGATGTCTTGAGTTTTGTTTGAATTCAGCATCTGCCCTCAGAGCTAATACCATAGCAGCTAAGAAACACAAATACACCTTTCCTTAAGAAACTCTAGCTTAAGAAATCTTTTATACTCCATCCCCATTACATTTAAGGACTGAATAGCTGATCCTCTAACCAAAATAGTTCTGCTCTACTTTTTCCAAATATCTCATTCTTTAACTCCTCTTAACCACCAAGCATATTTCTAACATGAACTTCCTTCATTCCATTCATGTCCACTAATTTCTAAATGCCAAGCTGACTTTCTCATTTAATTTGGCTTTGGGTGGGAGAAAAAATGAGGGTGATGACATTTTCTCCAGCTTAGACTTCGTATCTGGAGTGTTTGGTGCTCTGAAGATCAGCAGCCATGTGATAAACTTGAAATTAAGAGGCTGTAAAGTAAAACTGTCTTCAGAACTGAGATCTCATTATTTTAGTAACATATAATGTATTATTAGGTCTGTGAATCATCAGGTTTACACACTCCATAGCACTTACCATAGTACATACCTTCCCCAATGTCCATAACCCAACCACCCTCCCCCTCCCTCCCCCCCCCCCCCCCCGGGCTCCAGCAACCCTCAGTTTGTTTTGTGAGCTTAAGAGTCTCTTATGGTTTGTCTCCCTCCCCATCCCATCTTGTTTCATTTATTCCTTTCCTACCCCCCAAATCCCCCATGTTGCCTCTCAACTTCCTCATATCAGGGAGATCATGTGATAATTGTCTTTCTCTGATTGATTTATTTTGCTATACATAATACCCTCTAGTTCCATCCACGTCATCACAAATGGCAAGATTTCATTTCTTTTGATGGCTGCATAGTATTCTATTGTAAATATATATCACATCTTCTTTATCCATTCATCTGTTGATGGACATCTAGGTTCTTCACTAGTTTGGCTATTGTAGACCTTGCTGCTATAAACATTCAGGCGCACGTGCCCCTTCAGATCACTACATTTGTATCTTTAGGGTAAATACCCAGTAGTGCAATTGCTGGGTCATAGGGTAGTTCTATTTTCAACTTTTTGAGGAACCTCCACACTGTTTTCCAGAGTGGCTGCACCAGCTTGCATTCCCACCAACAGTGTAGGGGGATTCCCCTTTCTCCGCATCCTTGCCAGCATCTGTAATTTCTTGACTTGTTAATTTTAGCCATTCTGACTGGTGTGTGGTGGTATCTCATTGTGGTTTTGATTTGTATTTCCCTGATGCTGAGTGATATGGAGCACTTTTTCCTTGTCTGTTGGCCATCTGGAGATCTCATTATTTAATCTGGAGAAGGTAGTAGCCTACAGGTACTTCTTGCCTGTAGCCCTCTCTGGACCATGCATAAGCATGCAGACCTTCCTCAAGAAAATGGCCCGATTTCTCTTTCTTTCACCTTTCATATCTTGTGTATTATCTTTAAAATAATTTGTTCTCTTATATGGTAGCCTTTTTCATAAATAAGCTTTGTAAAACTCGGGAAGAAATATTCTTCATTGTGATAAAGTACACGCAATATAAATTTACCATTTTGATCTATAATTTTTTTGTAAAATTCAATGGCAGTAAATGGATTCACATTGCTATACAACCATCACCACCATCCATCTCTGGAACTTTTATATCTTCCCCAACTGAAACTTTGTATCCATTACACAGTGGCTCCCTATTCCCCCAACTTCCCAGACCTGACAGTCACCATCTACTTTCTGTCTATATGAATTTGACAACTCCAGGTACCTCACATAAGTGGAATTACACAATATTTTTGGGTCCTTTTAAGCCGGCTTATTTCACTCAGCAGACTGTCTTCAAGGCTCATTTATGCTGCAACGTGTGTCATAATTGTATTCCTTTTTAAGATCGAACATTATTCCATTGGATGGATATTCCACATTTTGTTTATCCCTTCATCTGTTGATAGACACTTACGTTGCTTCCACTTTTGGCTATTGTCAATAACGCTGCTATGAATATTGGTGAACAAATATCTATTTGAGTTCCTGATTTTAGTTCTTTTGAATGTATATCCAGAAGTTGCATTGCTGGTTCAAATGGTAATTCTATGTTATTTCTTTAGGAAGGGCCATACTGTTTTCCATAATGATCTGTATCTCTTCCCTCTTCCCTCCATAAAGTAATGTATCTGTCCTACAAAGAACTTCTGTAAATTGTTTTCCCTTAATTTTTCTGTGGCAGTCATTTTTGGGATAGTTTTTCACTGGTGTTATTATTGTTTGCTTGGGGATTAAGTGTCACCTGACAGAAAGTATCTGATTTCCAATGATTTCTTCTTCTCTTATCTAGCCTGACCAGCCTCATGTAACCTTGACCCATTATCTTGGCCAGCCAATAGCTGTTATTCCCATTTTGCAGATTAGGATATAGATCAGATCAGCATATCTGCTATGAGAATTAGCTGGTATAGTAAAGGATTAACTGAAAAGCAGAGGAAACATAGTGACTTCATAAATCACTTAGGAAATTGGAGAAGCTGGTTATAAGAGTTTCTGAATTCCTAGCTGACCACTTTCTGTTGCGTCTCCAAATTTTTTTACGCTTCAAGCCTTAAGAAATCATTCCTTACTTGGTTTATCCTCCTCTTTCACTTCATTTCCATCTTTGTTTTATTATGGAATAAGATGTGTGTCATATTTGGGAGAGTATTCATCTATGATTGTAAGTCAGTAGTACTGTAAATGGAATTTGATAAGCAACAGCAAACAATGCTATTCAAAGATCTAGTTTCAAGTCAGAAGAAATCCAAAAGGAAATAAAGATGATACTTTTATGTTTAAATGAGGTGAAGGTCATTATTTGACCCTTAAAAGTACTGAAAACACACCAGAAGGCTTATTGGCAAAGTTTAAGGAAAATGGTTATCTTGCCTAAATGTTTAGAATTTGTGTCTGTATACTGTTATCTTTTGCTCCTTCTGTGTCTATTAACTACATGTTTTTGAGAAATAGAGAAGTTGGATAGTAGGTTTCCAGGTTTATAACTGAATTTTCTGCAGAGCTACAGTATTTGCAGGGCTTTACTGGTTTCCCATAGATGGTATCTATAAAATTTAAGTACTTTTCAGGTATGGACAAACAAACATGTGCAAATGATGAGGGAAGAAATATGGAAATATTTTCAAACATGATTATAAGAGCAAAAATATTAAAAGGTTTTTGATTTTTAGTTTGAACACTTGGTGGAAATATAATATATGTACACATGCACACACACATACACACACACACACACACAACATAAAATACCCCCTAAGTTCCTATTTCCTTTCTCTTAAAAAATACTGTAGTAAATGGTTTATAGTTTGTATATTGGAGTCCTAGGAACTCATAAATGCTCTCTGGGGGAATAATGCTATGTCCATCACAGACTGCTTCAATAAATAGGTCATCCGCTTCTCCACAGCCATTTGTAACTACATACTTGCTTAATTTTCAGATAGCAAAAGGAAAAAAATGGTCAAGTTGTTTATAATCTCACGTATGTTTGCAGCAACTCAGCAAAATGGGGCTGGCCTTTACGGTCACCATTTTTTAATGACATTGGGAGGTTTTAGACCAAGTAAGAGACACTTTTAAAAGAATCAATTGGATTGGCTATGCAACTGAGTTTAATTAAAATCACCTAATTAATCACTTTTGTTCTATTTTTTAAATCACTGGGCTCCATGAAGAGTTTAAACTTTATATCCAATAGAGATTTTAGTAATGTTCAAGTCCACTAGAGGTTTCCAGACCAGTAGTATTTGTCTGAGAAGATACCGTCATTAGCCAGGGTGACAAACTGGTGACTTCAAACATGGAGTCAGTCACAAATGCCGTCCTTAGGTTTTCTTCTATTATCTGTTTTGAGCCCTGCTTCATGTTTGAGTTTCCAGCACCTAATTATATGGGTATTTTTAAGTGATTTTAGATGTCTGCTGTGAAAAAAAAAAAAACTCCCACCTGCCTGGGGTGGGGGGAAATAAATGAGTTTCTTATTGCCAATGCTCTGTTATTTTCATACTTCTTCTCCTGGAGAAATCGGGGTGAATTTCTCTCTTAGGGTCCAGGGACCCCTTCTCCAGTGGTTCTTCCTGCATCCCCCTCCTTACAAGCCCATGCTTCCAGAGATGACCCCAGAAAAAATCAGTACGGGCACTAGCTGTTCAGAATGTGCCTTGAACCGAGGCTGGTCTGCTCCGTATGAATGTGAGCCCTTCAACGAAAGCTAGCAAAACCCCCTTGTGTTTTTAACTATTAGGATAATGAAATCTCAGAGTATAAGAATATTGGCAAAGTGGCAGACAGATCGCAGATTCATATAAAACCTTATTTTGGTTCTTGTGTTTGGAACAATTTGTGAGGCCTACAGCGCTGAAGAGGTCGCCCAAGCCCAGGCATTTCACATGGCACTTCTGCCTTCCCACGGGATGGTTCTTCCTTTGTTCCGAACCCTTCGAGGTAGCTGGAAGTAATTTTTATTTATTTTTACCCCCCAGTTTGCTTGCTCTTGCTTTCTCAACACTTTTATTCCTGGGAAATGACAATTTTTCATCTTGGACTTTTTAGGCACCTTTTGGATCAGCTTCCAAATGATTCTCTCTGGACTCTATGCATTTGAGGTCTCCATCCCCATATGTTCACCGCACTGGCCTGCCACTGTGCAGGGCCAGAGGGCCTTGAGCAGGTCTGTCTCCCAATTTACCTTTTATCTCCAGGGTCTTCTCTACTTTTGTCTTAGGCATCTCTTTGTTCTCTAGGAAATGTCAGTTTATTTAAAGCTCCCTTCACATTAGCAATCCACCAGAGTACTCTCCGTAAATGTTCCATATCAGAGGTATAGAAACATCTGGGTTTAGGTCTCAAAGAAAATACTATGTTGGTGATAGGTAGCCTGAACCCAGTTTTGACTTTGTATCTTCCCAGTCTCAATTATTTACTCTCAGGTTGTGGTATGTTACATGTGGTCCCTAAAAAGTAGCCTACACTTGAATCACCTGAAAATCTGACTATCACATTATATGGCCAAAGAATGAATATCTCCTTCTCTGGCAATGAGGTGATTAAAGTAAGGATCTTGAGAGGAGGATTTTATCCTGGCTGAACTGGTGGACCCTACACACCATTATGCATATCTTACAAGAGAGGAGGTGAAGGGGTCTAGACACGCAAAACCATAGAGGAAAAGACAACGTGAAGACGGAGGCAGAGTTTGGAGTTATGTGGCCAGGGGCCAAGGGACGCGATAGAATGTCAACAACCAGGAGAAGCTGGAAGAGGCAAAAGGGTTTCTCCCCCAGAGCTTCTGGAGGACACCCAGCCTTGCTGATACCTTGTGATTTTAAGCTTCTGACCTCCAGAAGTCTTAGAGAAGAGATTTCTGCTGCTGTAAGCCACCCAGCTGGTAGTAGTTTACCACAGCAGCCCCAGGGAACTAATACAACACACAGGTATTCGAGAGCTTTCCAGAGAAAAATGAATAGGCATGTATTTCTCAGGTGTTCTGGAATTTTACAGAAATAACATAGTCAAAAAAACTAGCCATGAGTTACTTAATTGATTAATGAAATAAATATATATAGAGATATCTCTCTCTCTCTCTCTCTCTCTCTATATATATATATATATATATATATCAAGGACTCACTAGAAATTTCAAAGGTAAGCAAGAAGAAGAATAGCCAGGATCATACTATCTAGCAGGATGGACTTGAAAATAACTCACAACCTACTCGGGAAATTACAGAGCAAAAGCAGAGCAGAGAAGGGGAACCATGAAATGGAGTTGTGGACTCATCTTAAAGGTCACAGGAAGCAGTCTGGAATTAATCCTTTGGGCTACAGCATAGGAGTTATAGAGGAATTTTAAATACATTTTAAATATAGAGGCCTTTTTAAAAAAACTCTAATTTTATAAGAAAAGCCTATGACTTTTCACTTTTGAAATAGAACTTTTTGTTTTCAACTACCATGAATAATACTACAGCTTCTCCTTGTTGCATTGTTTAACCTGAGTAATTTTGTCCCAAATTCCCCATCCATAGAAAATTTCCCTTTTCTATACATAATTGTATCCACATACACTACATTATTTGGCAACTGGATTACAGAACTGTTCTCTGTGAATGGCTGTGAATTTAGTTCTGGGTAATGAGTACTTTTTTTTTTTTTTTTAACCAAAAGTTATACTGAATTCTAATACTTGCATTATATTATGCATGTGAAATATAAAAAATAGATCTCTAGATCTGCAGCATACTGCATTGTGTGGAGTTGGGTTGAGAGGAGAGAATGAGAGAATGAAAATCTAAGGCAGGGTAGAATTTACCCCTAGTTTTTCTCACTAGCTTGTACATTTCTCTTTTAGGTATAAATAGTGCAGGTGAAGGAAGATAATTTTTCCTCTCCCCTTCTGAGTTCTTGGTTGAGACCCATACAATAAAAGACAAATTAACAAGAGGAAAACAGAAGTTTACCAACATGTAGACCTCATGTTATACAAGGGAGATACCTAGGGAAACCAAGTAACACAGGTAGCTTTAAATTCAGTTTTAAATACCATCTTAATGGCCAAAAGGGTTAGGTGATTCAGGCTTCCTAGGGGAGAATGATTTTCAAAAATAACTGTGAGGGAAAATGAATGGGCCTTTACAAAAATATGTGGGAGGTGTGGCAATTTGTGACAAAGTTTGTCTGGATGGGATGTCACCTTCTAGTCTCTTTGTGGTAAAAGTCAGTCTTCTGGTCGATGGGGGATCTGTCTCTAAGAAGGTAAAGGGAGCTCAGAGATAGTCTCTCCTTGCAATTTGCTTTCTTTTTTTAAGTGCCTACAGCTTAAGACAATCAATATCCCAAAGTGGCATCTCCCAAAGGAGTCCTATCCTGGACTCCTGCAGTTGTCCTATTTGGAGATGACATTTTCTTTTTTCTTTTCTTTTCTTTTCTTTTTTTTTTAAATTTTCAGCATAACAGTATTCCTTGTTTTTTCACCACACCCAATGCTCCATGCAATCCGTGCCCTCTCCAAATCCCACCACCTGGTTCCCCCAACCTCCCACCCCTACCCCTTCAAAACCCTCAGATTGTTTTTCAGAGTCCATAGTCTCTCATGGTTCATCTCCCCTTCCAATTTCCCTCAACTCCCTTCTCCTCTCCATCTCCCCTTGTCTTCCATGCTATTTTTATGCTTCACAAATAAGTGAAACCATATGATAATTGACTCTCTCTGCTTGACTTATTTCACTCAGCATAATCTCTTCCAGTCCCGTCCATGTTGATACAAAAGTTGGGTATTCATCCTTTCTGATGGAGCCATAATACTCCATAGTGTATATGGACCAAATCTTCCTTATCCATTCGTTCGTTGAAGGGCATCTTGGTTCTTTCCACAGTTTGGCGACCGTGGCCATTGCTGCTATAAACATTGGGGTACAGATGGCCCTTCTTTTCACTACATCTGTATCTTTTTTTTTTTTAAGATTTTTATTTATTTATTTGATAGACAGAGAGAGATCACAAGTAGACAGAGAGGCAGGCGGAGAGAGAGGGGGAAGCAGGCTCCCCGCTGAGCAGAGAGCCCGATGTGGGGCTCAATCCCAGGACCCTGAGATCATGACCCGAGCTGAAGGCAGAGGCTTAAACCACTGAGCCACCCAGGTGCCCCTCACTACATCTGTATCTTTGGGATAAATACCCAGTAGTGCAATTGCAGGGTCATAGGGAAGCTCTATTTTTAATTTCTTGAGGAATCTCCACACTGTTTTCCAAAGTGGTGTACCAACTTGCATTCCTACCAACAGTGTAAGAAGGTTCCCCTTTCTCCACATCCCCTCCAACACATGTTGTTTCCTATCTTGCTAATTTTGGTCATTCTAACTAGTATAAGGTGATATCTCAGTGTTGTTTTAATTTGAATCTCCCTGATGGCTAGTGATGATGAACATTTTTCATGTGTCTGATAGCCATTTGTATGTCATTCTCTGCGGCCCTCCAGTAGGAAAAAGCCAAGGTAATAAGGACAGAGTCCCACCTCCGATGTGCCTCCCTGAATCACCATCATGCTCTCCCTGCCCGAGAAGTGTCCCAGAGCCTCACCTTTTGCCCTGTGTAGGCCCCCTGTGAGAATGTTCCTAGCCTTCTCCCTATCTAAGATAGCATCTAGCCTTGTGTGAATTCCTGTATTGAAAAAGTAGTACACTAATACTGATCTGTGTCAAGGATAGGAATTTGTTAGAAATACAAATTAAAAATACAAAAGTGGAAAATGCATCAGGTTTCTCTCTAGGAATATAGGGAGTAGATGAATTCTCAACTGCTCGTAATTCCTGAATGCAAATGTCACTGATCATTGAGATAAGCCTTTTATTCCAGAATTAGTTTATGATATATTTGTGCACATCTAGTTAGAGAGTAAAATTCTCAAACCTAACACATTAGTCAAAATGTCTCAAGGACATATGTAAAAAAAAAAAAAAAAAAAAAAGGTAAAATTGAATGTATTTACATAGCTCCTTGCCAAGAAAATGAAAATGTTTTAAGTAAATACTCTAGGAGCTGAGATTAGATGAGAATACTTGAGATATGGGTGGCATTTGAATACTTCTTCCTTGGCTCTGGTTTAAGAAATACAATACTCTGAAACATTCACTAGTGCATTTACCAGCCTCTTGGGGTGCTGAGCATCAAGAAAAAAGTGCCAACTGAGATCCTGAGAAGCTCAACTTAAGCCTCAAGTTTATGTAAATAGCCTTTGTCCCGAAGATAATATGTATGACTTAAAAAAAAATAAATAAAAACCTCTGCTCATGGAAGTCTCTTTTCAAATAAGAGACATTTAATCCTGGAGCCACGGAGTCCTGGCAGATTTCCCATATTCAAACCGAGTACTTAGATAAAATCTCACTGCTTTGTCAGCAGTGAATAGCTACGTTCTGGAGGCAGCTTCAAAGGTCTGGGGAAGACTGCCATCTGGTGGGGACAAGCAGTTACTGCTAAAATACAGTCAAAAGCTCCCCCCTTGCTTTGTTAAGAATTCGTTGACCGCCTATCCTTTAACGCAAAAGGAAATGACATTTTAAAACAAACATTAATTAATAACTACAGGCTTATCATTGTTCTCTTGTTTTTGTTCTACCTTTTCTCTAACGTCGGGAAAAAAGAAGGAACGGACAGATATTTTGCTTTTATTCTATCTGGTTATTCAGTTTTCCTTACTCATCACTTTCTAGTTTTCAGAAACTGAGATAAATAAATGCCCTATAATTACAGTAAGGGTAACGTAATACACAACTCTGACAACTTTGGTTAAGAATATGGAGAAATGAATAAAATGGCAGGAAAGAAAAAGAATCTGGACATAGGTCTGAAAACAAGGAGTCTTTAGCCTCGACTCTAGTCTGGTTTGCATTTGAGAATATTGTTTAATCCTTTAGCACTTGAGTTGCATTTCTCAGCTTTGACTGTTATAGCTTGCCTGTCAGCTGAGTTTTTATTCGGCAGATGATAATGACAGATTGCACACAGAACTTGTGTAGAGGTTTTAATGTATTTAGGGTGCTTATATGATCCCGAGGCTAGATTTTAGTGTTATAAAGATATCGACAAATGCTCGGCTCTTAAATATCCCTGACATCAATTTACTGTCTACTGAATTTCTCTCTTTTCAAAGTAACGTTGGAGTGAGTTGAAACATTTCTGTCAAATTTTAAGTGGTGTATATATATGCATTCAATGTGTGTATGTGTGAACGACACTTCATAGTCAGTATTTTCTAAGTATAAATTTAAAATCTCTCTGCTTGAGAAAGAGAATTATCATATGATCTCTCTGATATGAGGAATTTGAGAGGCAGGGCGGTGGGGGGGTTCCTGGGAAGTAAGGAGGGAAAAATGAAACAAGATGGGGCCAGGGAGGGAGACAAACTATAAGAGACTCTTAATCTCAGGAAACAAACTGAGGGTTGCTGGTGGTTGTGGGGGAAAAGCATAGGGTGGCTGAGTTATGGACATTGGGGAGGGTATGTGCTGTGGTGAGTGCTGTGAATTGTGTAAGACTGATGATTCACAGGGGCACCTGGGTGGCTCAGTGGTTTAAGGCCTCCGCTTTTGGCTCAGGTCATGATCCCAGGGTCCTGGGATCAAGGCCCACATCGGGCCCTCTGCTCGGCGGAGAGCCTGCTTCCTCCTCTCTCTCCCTGCCTGCCTCTCTTGCCTACTTGTAATCTCTGTCTGTCAAATAAATAAATAAAATATTTAAAAAAAAAAAAAAAAGGACTGATGATTCACAGACCTGTACCCCTGAAGTAAATAATACATCATATGTTAATAAAAAATAAAAATAAGTAAATAAAATCTCTGCTCAATATACAAATAACATAATAAAATTAATTTCTTCTCAATACATGCACTACTACTAAAATATCAAGGGATAGGTCTAAATTTTTCATTTTTATAGAGTGAGAAATTCAGGTATAGATGGGAAAAGATACCTGGGCCCAAACATTCTTCTTTTCTCTCTTTATTCCCTGTAGTTAACCAAAAGCAAATGCCACGTTAAATGGTGAGTTTGGTCACAGGGGAGGATCTGTTCTGTGTTATTGTCCACCAGCAAATCCCTCCAGGCCTGTCAGCCTTGCTGCTACCTTGCAACCCTACTTCCTGACCCCATCCCCTCCCCCAACTCGTGCACTGTTGTCCAGACCACAGCTTCTTGTGTAGCTTCAGAAGTTGAGTCAAGTGTCTGAAATGTTCCTCTGAGAGTGTAAGGGATCCAGCAATGTCATACTAGCCAAGTCAGTACTAACCCAACTCCAAATTTAGGCAGCTGAGATGATTTAAGGAGCTATTGCCTATTCTCTGCCATACAGTATATTTTTTGTGTGTCCTCACATTATACGTAAGTCTGCTGTCTTTTTTTTTTTTTTTTTAAAGATTTTATTTATTTATTTGACAGACAGAGATCACAAATAGGCAGAGAGGCAGGCAGAGAGAGAGGGAGGGAAACAGGCTCCCTGCTGAGCAGAGAGCCCAATGTGGGACTTAATCCCAGGACCCTGGGATCATGACCTGAGCCGAAGGCAGAGGCCTTAACCCACTGAGCCACCCAGGCACCCCAAGTCTGCTACTGTCTTGATCTCAAGTCAGATCAAGCTATTTTTTTACTTTTTATCCTGGAAAATTTCAAGTACATATAAAGGTGGAGAGACTAGCATAATGAACCTCCAGACACCCATCAGCCAGCTTCATCAACTATAAAGTCAAGATTAATTTTGTTCTACCTATATCCTTTACTATTCAGCCCCATTGGCTATTTGGGGGAAAAGACAAAAGCAGACATCATTTCATTTAATTTATCAGCAGATAATTCACTGAATACCTCTGAAACATAGGTGATTCTTAAAACAAACAATATAAGTCTCATACCTGAAAGCAATAGCAATAGTTCCTTAAGTATATCAGATCTTGTGTTAGAAATAAGATATGCCTGGTTGTCTTATAAAAATGTTTTCTTACAGTTTGAGTCAGGATCTCAGTAAGGTACACACATTGCAATTGAATGACACCTTTTAAGTCTCTTCCCATCTTTTTTTCCAAATTGGTTGAAGAAACTGGATTCCTTCTATAGAGTTTCCCGAAACATGATTCTGCTCATCGTCATTGCCAGTGAGGAGGGTGGAAATGGTTTTTCTCTTGCGAGTTTTTTAGAGCAACTTGTGTAGAAACTGGACTGTTATGTTTTAGTGCACTTTGCTGTTTTCCAAACACCTTCTATTCCTCAATTTCTCATACTTCACATATGATTTTTGTCTATCAGTTTCTTCATATGACATATATTCTAGAAATATATATTCTTTATGTCATATATTCTGGAGTTGTTCTGCCTGTGAGTTACTTCCTACTAAGATGAACTTCTGACTTGTTTTCCTGTGAATTAATAATTAAATTTTGAAACTTAATAGGTAGAGGTTTGAATTTCTGGGAAAACTACTCCATAATGAGTGCTGTTTTTTTTTCTATCAAGAGATACATAGCATCTGGTGCTTTTTGTTGCTGTTGCTGTTGTTTGTTTGTGTTTTTTTAATAAAATTACCAGTTGATCACTGTTATCTAAAAATATAGAGCAATTCTGGCCACTGGATCTTATTTTTTGTTTGTTTGTTTGTTTGTTTCCAGAGAGTAAGTATCTGAGAATGGGAGCCTGACTAGGCCCCCTTCATTTGAGAGCATTGCACTATGCTGTAGATTAAATGAATGTGGTCAAGTTGTTTGGAAATTGTATTCTCTACTTCAAGCAAAATTGAATCTGACAAAATGGACAAGTGTTCTTAAAAAATACTTAAAAAAAAAACCCCATCAGTCAAAGATTATACTATTGAAGACACCATTAAGAGAGTGAAAAGGCAGGCTATAGAGGGGGAAGCTTATTTGCAAAACAGGTAAAGGATACTAAAAAAGACTTGTATTCAAATACGTAAAGAACTCTTACCAATTAGTGACAAAAATATGGACAGCCCAGTAATGAAAATGGGCAAAATACTTGAACGGTACTTCACAAAATTGGTGTTTCACGATGGCCAATAAAACACCGAAGCTATTTAATCTTGTCATCCAAGAAATGTAAATAGAAACCACAATGAGGTAATACCATAGAATCATGGCATGATGAAGTAAAAAGTTGAACAGTACCAAATTGAAGCAAGATTGTAGAGAAACTGGAAGTTTGTGTATTCCCGGTGAGAATATATTCTGGAAAACAAGTTTGTGGAATCTACTAAAGGTGGATATACATACCCACTTTCACCCAACAGTTAAATGCCTACCAAAAAAAAAAAAAAAAAGCCACAGAAGCTTATGCATATGTGAAAAAAATGTTTACGTATGTGTACAAAAGCACATGTGTAGAAATATTCATAGCAGCATTTTTTATTATAGCTATAAAGTAGAAAAAAAAACTCAA
Organism: Mustela lutreola; assembly: GCF_030435805.1. Lineage (NCBI taxonomy): Eukaryota > Metazoa > Chordata > Mammalia > Carnivora > Mustelidae > Mustela > Mustela lutreola. The sequence continues at coordinate 73,421,243 of NC_081295.1, forward strand.
ATGTTCTTCTGTAGTAGAGCAGATAAATAAATTTTGGTATATTCATACAATGGACTACTCTGACATTAAAGATAAAAAGAAAGAATCCAGGCACAGAAAAGAATATACTCTATGATTTAGAGCATATAAAACTTCCAAACAAGTTTGAAACTTCCAAACAATAGAGAGATCTAATTATGACATTAGAAGTCAGGATACTAGTTAGCTTTGGGGAAGAGGGGTTGGGTTAAGGTGTGATGGAGCTGCTGGGACCTACCAATATTCTACTTCTAGATCTCAGTAGTACTTACACAGATGTATTCAGTGCATATCAAGTCATTGTGTTGTCATTATTCATGCTTTTTCTAAAAGTATTACATACTTCGAAAGATAAATGTATTAAAATATTATAATATGAACAAAAGTGATATGATATGAACAGTGATAAAAAAGAAAAGTAGAATTGACAGTTCTCACACTTCACATATTTCTCCACCAGCCACATTATGAGGAAAAAACTATAAGAAGACGAACTAATCATACCCATCAAGATGTTAGCCAAAAATCTGAAAATTTCAAGATAATTGAAATGAAAATTTACAAATATCCTCAGTGACAATGAATTTCACCATAGTTTATACTGTGTAATGTGATGTTAGCAGCTGGAAATTGAAGCCTTCATGGTTAACAATATATTTTCAAACTAATCAGAAAGAACGTGAAGACAATTGTTCACAGTTTTTCAGTGCTGTTTGTAATTATGTTGTAACCGATCCAGTACTTCATTGCATTCAAACCTCACTAAAATTAATGTTCAACTCTTTTGAGATTTTAAATAGAGACAAAGAAAAAAACACAGTTTATTATCAATATACCAGTCCTCCCTTAAAATAGCTAAAATAATACAAAGAGGCAATATGGTGAAAACCAAAACCATTTCTTTTCCTGAAAATACTCTTGGAAGGTGCTTGGGAAAGAAATGCTGAAGAATTCAATGAGGTCATATAGGTAACAGGCACAAAATAGTACCTGGAATTTGGTAAGCACAAAATAACTGTTAGCTTTTACGATTATTTGTATGAACAAATGACTCAGTAAGGGAGATTTTCTGCAAAGTTGCCTGAGAGCTCGGTTTTTCCCCAACGTCTGTGTTTATTGTATCTGCTAGATTATGCTTCAATAATAAAATCCACGAGGTATTTTTTTTTTTTTTAATGCATGGGAAATCCCTGTTCTATTCCTTAATGACCTCTTGAGCAGAAGCATCGCGTTATGGATGAACTGAGTCAGCACAACTGCTGTTAGAGCAATGGTGCTGCCTAGACTTCTGAAGGTGATTCTAAAAGGAGATTAACAACATAACTCCACCTCTGAAATGTATTCCCAGTGTCATTATAGACAAGTTCCTACAGCAAAGAAATTATAGCCAGAAGTTTACAAAGTTCTGGACAATGTTTTAAATAGGAGGCTGATTTATAGAAACAAATGTATAAAGTATAGTAGGACCCTCAGATACTTTGTGAGATGAGGAGTAACTGTTGTACACTTTTGTATGGTTTAAAGATTTGTGATTGTCTTGTGACAGATCATTTTTCTCCAAATTAAAGATGTGCTAATAGTAAACTTTATTTTGCACAAAGGTGACTGCTCAAATTTGTCTACCTTATCCACGGGGGCCTGTCCAGCAGTCTGGCATCTAGAAGAATGCCCACATAGGTGCTGGAGCTGACCCTTCAGTTAAAAGGAGCAAAAACAGCTGTAACAAAAGAATCAATTATCCTATCTAGAATATTTCAGAAATGGATTGTTTTCGAATATTTCTGATGTTTTGTGCTTCCATAGCTAAAAACAATGTAACTTCTCATTTTGCAAACTTTAAAAACTTGCAAACAGAATTTCTAACCACTTACAAAATCTTCCACAGGATTTCAGCATGTGCGTGTGTGTGTTTATCTTTTAAAAATGTATTTGGCAGAGAGAGAGAGAGAGAGCACAAGCAGGGGAAGCAGCAGGCAAGCAAGAGGGAGAAGCAGGCTCCCGCACGCAGAGCAAGGGTCCCAGTGTGGGGCTTGAACTGAAAGCAGACGCTTAACCAACTGAGCCACCCAGGGACCACTTCAGTGTGTTTTAAATCCCATAGTTAGGGACAGCTGGAGGCTCAGTCGGTTAAGTAGCTGACTCTTGATTTCTGCTCAGAACATGATCTCAGGGTCCTGTAATGGAGCCCTGCATCAGGCTGTGCCCTCACTTGGGAGTCTGCTGGTGGACTGTCTCTTCTCCTCCCCTCTGCCCCTTCCCCTGCTCAAGCGCACACTCCCTCTCTTTCAAATAAATAGTGAATTTTAAAAATCCAATAGTTATGGACGCCTGGGTGGCTCAATCAGTTAAGCATCTGCCTTTGGCTCAGGTCATGATCCCAGAGTCCTGGTATTGAGTCCTACATGGGGCTCCTTGCTCCCGAGGAGACTCCTTCTCCTTCTGCCTGTCGCTCTTCCTACTTGTTCTTGCTCTCTCTCTTCTTGACAAATAAATTTAAAAAAATCATTTGAAAAATCCAATAGTTAAATATTAATTAATTGACCCTCACTTTGACATCAGGGAAGATAGGAATTTACCAGCCAATTTCAACAATATCTTTGCAAAATTAGTAGGCATCATTGAAAAGATGTATCATGACTTACAGCAACTAACAATGTACTTTTCTCATTTGGATCTGTGTACCTTTGTGAAGTATCATTTTTAGCAGTGACAGCCATGAAAACCCAGTATATCAATCCACTGAATTATGAAACAAACCACTGAATTGCTATATCACAAAATGTTAAATCAAGATTTAAAAAATAATGAAAATGATTCAACCGTGTTTCTCAATACTAGTAATAAATAATTTTGCTTAAAATATTTTTACTTCAACTTTAATCAACTTTATTATTTTAAAATGTCTACTTTGAATTTGTTTTATAATGTACATGATATATTATCAGTAGAGTAAATATACCTAATTATATATGTTAGTAGAGTACATACATACATAATTTTATGTATATATACATGTGTGGCATTTATGTCTTATGCTTCAAGTTTTTATTAGGCACATGTAATCAGAGTAGTTCAGAGATCACTGATTTAGAGGTTGGCAGGAAAGAGAAAAGATGGCAAAACAGATGAGTGAATAAGGATCCAAGACATTAAAGGAAGATGAGAAAACAGTGTTACTGGAGATTGAGGGGAAATTTTTTTTTTTTCAAATGATGAGATGGTTATCAGAGTGACGTTCAGCAGAAAGCTCAAGAACTGTGAGATCTGAGAAAAGGCCATGGGATTTATGACTGATGGCTAAAAAGTTATTGGTGAAAATATTTTCAGTCAAGTGGTAAGAACAGAAACCAGATTGCACTCTGTAAATACCCAGATATTAAGTGAGTGGGAGGGAAAGAAAAAGACCAGGAAGAATAGATTACTCTTACTAAAGCTTGGCAGAAAATGAATGAGGCCGTGGAGAGCGGGGTCAGAGAATACAATGCAAGTGGGCAGAGTAATTGATAAAGTCAAAGGGGGAGTAGGGGGGAGTGTCGCAGTCAAAGCAGGAGGCACTGACTTTAGAAAGAAGACAGTACCCTTTGTAAGAAAGATGAGAGATCAAGTGCATTTCTAAGATGAGACAGGGAAAGCTGTGGGAATTGATTTCAGATGGCCACAATCTCAATCAATTACACGATAAAGAACTTCCTAAGATTGCGGAATGCCAGGCGGTAACTGCGAGCTTGCTAAAGGAGGAAAAAATTGAAATATTGTCTCTGGACCCCTCACAAGGAACTCAAAGAGAGATCCTCAGATAACTGAGAAAACTTGAGGACCTGGATATCACCTGGCAACATAAGAGTTAGATGCATCATACTCATCAAAATAATTTCTAACTCAAATAATAATAGAGCAGTGTTTTACATCAGGTTGCCAGGAGAGATACCTTCCAAAGACTTACATGGAAGCCTGTGTTTTCATACCCAGAAGGTTAAAATGATTTCAAATGTAATTTTTTAAGAAATGAATTTAGAATACTTTTCCTAGACACAGAACTATTATATGGTACACTGCCGTTCCCATCTGCCATCTGCAGCAAGTGTTGCTCTGCTGGACACTTTTCAAATGCTATTCATATGTCTACTGATTAAACACTAATTGCATGAAAAACTAATCTAAACAAAAAATATGTCACATACTTTATTCTACTGTAATTTCTGTTTCTCTAATTCAGACCAAGATTAATTTTCCTGCCCTTTGCCTACAGATTGCCCCCACGGCATCTAAGAGTTATAATTTTCCAATTAAAATAGGAGCTATGAAAGTTTGAACAATAGTTATGGGAATTAGTAATTTTACAGTTTGCAGGAAGACAAAATAAAGAGAAAGAAGAAAATTTATTTATATACAGAATTATTCCAGTGTCCATGAATCATTGTAAGTGAGCTGACCTTGGTATTTTGTAGGGAATGCCCTGACCATAGCAGCTCTGATACAGCAAACCCTTTGGCTTGCTTGTCCATTATCTGGAGTGACGTTGCTAACGTCTTTGAGGGCTTGAGGGCAGCCGGACCTCTCATTTATCTCCTTAAGATTAATAAATGTACAGATTAGCTGTCTCTTCTGGCCTCATTTTCAAATAAAGATACATTGGTTAAGCCTTGCTTCAAGTGTCCATTTCATTTATGGCTAAATTTATAGAAGATCAGAATAGCAAGAGGCAGATTGAATTGAGCTTGACAAAGGGGTGTGAAGAGGTTCTTTACCCTGAGTACTCTGAAGGAAAATTCTTAAACTTGTTTAAATCAAACACGGTGTGTGATTATATTGAGTTCTTCCTGCTCTCATGAGCTAGGATTTCCTTTTTCCCAAGAGGGTGGTCAAATCAACATTAAATCAGAATGCTGGGACTTCTAGAAGTCAATCTATCCAGTTCCCTGTTTCCAGCAGGGAAGATAGAGAAAGAAGCAACTGAAATATATGCATACTAATAATATCTTTCCTTAATACATGATATGTTCTAGAAATATGTCTTTGAAAATGAAGGTTTAAAGGAGTTTTAACAATGAATGATTTCTTTCCCAGAGAACATGGAACAATCTTTGATATATGATGCCGATCATAGTTCTAGTTCTCTAGTAGTTCCAGCAGGGAGGGATTTGTTTTCTTGGATCTGGTCTCAGTAAATTCAGCAGTTAGAAGAAGTTCTTGAAGGGCTGAGATGGAAAGCTGTCATTTTTTTTTCCATCAGAGCAAGTAGGGAAGCAGATACAGGCTTTCCCCCACCACTCCCCAATTGCCTCTTTTCTGATCCAAGAGAAAGAGTAGGGCAGACAGAAGACCCCAAATCTTCAATGTCCTGAACTTCTGGTAGTACTTACAGTAGGCAAGAAAGGGATCTGTCCCACTTGTTCACTACAATTGGGCCGAGAGTGTCTAAACATGTCCTGGGATCGAGCCCCTGAATTGGGCTCTCTGCTCCACGTGCTCCCCCCCACTTCCTTCCTGCCTCTCTCCCTACTTGTGATCTCTGTCTGTCAAATAAATAAATAAAATCTTTTTTTTAAAGAACATATTCTGCGTAAAAAGACAGTTTATTAGTATAGATGGATGATTTTATGAAACCTCACGTTATTGTCTGAAAGAGAGCACTGTTTGTATGGATGATCAACTTCAAATTATTTTTCAGTTTAGATTCTTGCTTGTTTAAGTATTTTCCTCAGAAAAACCAAACATTTAATGCACCATGAGAAATTTATTAGTTTTTTTAAACCACTTAATAATCTTCTGAATTATTTATGGTGATTCAACCATATAACAAACAAAAGAGAAAACACACATACACATTAAAAGACAGATGCATAGAGGATTACATGTTCTCCTGGAATGATAATTTGAATATTCAAACCTGTGTTTCTTATGATTGGATTTGGAACTTCATTTATTTATTTTAATGTATAGTTTCTGAATTACTGTTACCACTGTTCTTAAGTATAATTTAATTCTGAGGAAGAAAAGTTACTTAATGAGAAATTTCTTCCCAAATATCACTTGAAATGTCTTCTCACATATCCCTTGAATTCACTTTTCTGAAGTGAAAAAGTACAGGCTGTGGAAAGGAGCAGTTGTTTACATAAGGAGAGAAGAGGATGCTTTTTATAGTCTGTTAGGAGAGTGATTGATTTTTTTTTTTTTTAACCAAGTAAAAAGTAAAGTACGTTATCTGGGGTACTTTGTGTTGTGTAAAATGTGAATGACGGTTAGTCCCTGGGTCAAGACAGGCCCTGTGTGACTTTCTAAAAAAAATGAGTTTAGCCCTTGGGGAGAAAGGACACGAATGAATGTAATCACGAACCTGAAATCTCAATGAATTGTTTGGAAAAGGATGATTTTTTTCCCCAACAATATGGCCATAGGTAAGAGATGAAAGATGAAAGATGGATTTGAAAAAAGAAAATATTTTGGGGGGTAATATTTATTTGTTCCTTTCTCCTTCATAAGAAAAATATTCAGTGTCTTATAATTGGATAATTGCTTTCAACAGAAACCCTAAAAGCAATATACAAACTATAAGCTAAGAATAACATGAAAAATAATTCAATAGTCATTTATATTAGCAGGCAGGATTATAACAACTCATTTCCAATGACAAGTTAAGTCAGAATTACACAAAACAAACAGGGTTTATTTTTGAACTACGCCTATAGAATAGTCAGAAAGACTTGATGTGTGCCAGTTCAAATTTATCTCTATTCCTCTCTATTCTCTGCACACATTTTATTTTTCTCGTTTTCCTCTGGACTTAATCTTCAGGTTGAAGACTTGACATCATTGAAGTAGTACCTGGCAGAGTTTTATTTCTTCCATTATTGTCAAGTCACAATTTCTTCCCTAGGGAATATGGGGCCAATGTGTATACACACTAAGTTCTCAATTTCTCTAATATAACCATTCTTTGATTTATAATTTTCATAGATAGTAACCAATCTAACTTGAGCCACAGAAATAGATGGGATACCGTATAGTGTTTGCAAGGATTGCCACAGGGAATTTATTTAAAACCACAAAATTTGCAATGTGTGTGTGTTTTTTTAACAGATCAAACAAGTTAAAATATGTGTTCCTTTCAAATACATACTAAGTGTTACTGTTAAAAGTGACTGCATATCACTTCTAACATAGGAACATGTGCCGATGTTGTATCCATTGATAGACTAGCCAAAGAAAAAGTCATAAAAATTAAGTCTATATTTATTCATGCATTTCTCCATTAATTTAGTGTGTAGTTATTTAATACCTATTATATTTAAAACTCTGAGCTAGGGGCGCCTGGGTGGCTCCGTCAGTTAAGGGTCTGCCTCCAACACAGGTCCTGACCCTGGGTTCTGGGATCAAGTCCCACAGGTGCTCCCTGATCAGCAAGGACTCTGCTTCTTCCTCCCCCTCTGTCCATCCCCCCACTCATGCTCTCTTTCTCCTTTCAATAAATAAATAAAAGCTTTTTAAAATTGTTTTTAAAAGCCCTGCGATAAGGACTGAGAACAACGAATAGTACAAGCATAGTCCTTATTCTGAGTGAGTTTATGTTTTAACCAGAGAGATAGATATTAAACAACAAACCAGGTATTATTTAATTATATTGTGAAAACTGTATCACAGTGAAACTACAAGGTACTCAAAGACTAGAGAACAAAGGTGCTGGCTAAATGCTACATGGTAAGGGAAAACCTACAGGAATTTGAGACATACTTAGTAAAATTAAGGAGGAAGAGTTTGTGAAGAATGTTCTAGGCAAACAGAAAAGCCAAGCCTTAAGATAAGAAGGAAGAGTGGTGTAATGGTAGAGCTTAAAGACATTAGAATCAGAATCTAGAGTGCTGATCATGGCGCACAGGCCTAGAGTCATCTCATTTAATAAATCTCTCCTTATCCCTGGAGTCATAAATACATAGACAGTAAGTTAAGCCATGTGATCATTGGAATTATCCAGGATGGTACAAAGAAAACTGGGCCAATACCAAAACTTTGAGAAAGTCTTAACAGTCAATTGTTTAGGTAAAGAAGGTCAAACCAAGAACAGGACTAAGAATGAGTAGTGAGAGAGGTAGGAGGGACATCAAAGCCAAGGAAAGGGAGTGACTAGACATGTCAAATGTTGCTGAGGGGTAAAGCTGTATAAAGGCTGACACTCTACTGGCCAGATGAAAGTTTTCAAACTGGGATGGATATTGTGTAGAGAACAAAGGAAAATGAACCTAGAAGGCTGGTGAATATAGGGGAAAGCAAAGGGATCAGTGAGGCTTGGATTCTGGTGAGGCCCAAGAAGTATTGTAGTGGAAAAAGCAGTATTGGAGATGGGAGTTTGGCTGGACTACAGACAATAAAGAATAGGAGATTAGGTGCGAGAGAGTAACACAGTCATTTTGGAGGTGGAAAAGGTTATGACAGGTTTCAGGTCTGATTCTGGGGATGAAAGTCTAAGGTAGAGAAGTGTAAAGTTCATTTTTAATAAAGAGATCTGGTCAGGATATTGAGTAGAATGTCTGTGCCGATGTGAACATCAACCAGGATCTTGGGGCTAGAAGGGAAAACTATGATTTAGTCTTTTTATGAAAGATGGATTGTGACTAGAGATTAGTAGATAGTTGGTTCCAGCAAGAGGGGAGATGGTGCATAGCTAGCTGGCAGGAATATAAAAGAAGCAAGGATATTTAGCAAGGAGGGAAGGAAATAATGAAAAATACAAGCTGAGAGTATCTAGGGTGTGGAGGAATAAGCAGCCATCTTTGTTTGCAGGAGAAATACTGTCTTCAATGGAGAATGGAATTTTAGTCAAGGTAGGGAGGTAGAGACAATGTTCTGAAATAAAGCTGAATATGCAGTGAAAATTGCAAACTACAGAGCAAAGTTCTGAAGGCACTGTGGAGGAATCCAAGGGATAAGAAAGAAGAGAGAGAAAGAGGAAGGGACTGATGATTAATGGAAGGCGATTGGGCAGTGAAGAATGGAGCATCGTGGGGAAAATCAATACCTGTGAATGGTTTGGAGAACCAGGGAACTGGAGAGAGGGACTGACTGTAAGTAGACAAGGTTGGAGAATATGACAGGGTCAGTAGCTTAAGAAACATCTACCTCACATTACATTAGGACTAGGGAACAGGAGCTCATCTGTACCAAGTAAAGGTAAGGAGAGAGTGGAAAACTTGACATGGCTTGACTAGATAGAGGAGACCCCATTGTGGGGGTGCCTCTAGAAAAATGGGGTTCTTAATTATTGAAGCGCTAATTTGTTCATAAAATGCCCAGTCTGCCAGAGGTTTGCACCCAGATGCACCAGGCCTGTGTAGTACTTGACCCATTATGATCTATCAGCCTTGATCTGCTCAGCCTTTCAAGTTACAGATTCAGGTTTAAGAACTTTACTGAAGTTCTGTGTTTCTTCTTTGAAGTCTGGGGTATATTATAATACGTGAAATTCTCATGACCTTACATTTTCCCCTCAATGTTTTAATATTATCAATTGAAAGTGATAATTGTTTTAATCCTGTCAATTGAAATTTTAATATTACCGATTAAAATTGCTATGAAAAAGCAAGAAGCTACCTTTCTTATTTAATCTAGTTTACTGCTCAGTACTGAAAAACTATGATTTAATAATCATCTAATCATTTGAAAGAATAATATACTTTCCAAAGGCATCTAATATCAAAATCAGGAAAGTACTTAAATGCTGGTTGAATCTGCTTCTTTTCAAAGCTGTGTGCTAAGACAAACTATGTGTCAGGCTTGACAATAAATTAAAAAATTCAAACTGAGTGATGGACTTACATTTTTGTGGGCTGTGGATGAATCAAATATAAGTAGGTGTAGTAGTTTTGTTTTGATCAATGCTGATATTCAAATTCTGATCTTTTGAGTTGCCCTCTGTTATTACCTGGATTCCAACTTTTGTTATTAAAGAAGGAATTTGAGAATTATCTACAAATGACTTACCACACTCTTATCTTTTAAAGGTTTTATTTATTTATTTGTGTGTATGTGTGAAAGAGAGGTAGCACAAGCAGAGGGAGTGGTAGGCAGAGAGAGAAGCAGGATCCCTGCTGATCAGGGAGCCCAATGTGGTACTTGATCCCAAGACCCTGGGATCATGGTCTGAGCCAAAGGCAGACACTTAACTGACTGAGGCACCCATGCATCCCACACACTCTAGCTTAATTCTCCACTTGAATAATTTAAGAAACTAGTTTAAACCATTTAAAGTCTGAGACTATGTCATATTTACATATTACATTTTATATATTGCATTTGTTTTCTCATACCCAGTATCTGGGGTTCTATAGATAAATGGCTTTTGGAGATATCATTTATCTATTGCCACACAATGCTACATACTTACCAGAAAAACTTAATGCATATAGCTAAAACCACATTATTTAATCCTTGAAGCTGTGGGATTCAGCTGACCTGACTTAGTTTCAACTGACTTAGGGTGGGTTCACCCAGATATCTGGGGTTCCATTGGCTATTGACTGTCTCAGCTCTGAGGACTAGGGTAAACTGACTTTATTCTCGGTCCTGCCGAAATTCCAGCAATCTAGTCTAGGCATGGCATGGTCAAAGGACAAGAGTGATCAAAGTCAATTGCGAAAGTCTCTTTCAAGTCTCTGTCTATGTCCATGTGCCAATATCCTATTAATCCAGAAGAAATCACATGTATGCGTCAAAAGTCAGAGTAGGAGGGCATGGCAAAATTACATGGAAAGGACATGGATATGGAGAGAGGTAAAGAATTAGGGCTGTCAGTGTGACCAATCCACCGCACTGAATGGGTTAATGAATTAATGAATTGTAGAGTGGCATGAAGAGCACTGGACTCCTAAAGGTTGGGAGACATATCCCTGAGGCTCGGCACCATTCATTCTGTTTATTTGGACCAGTTATTTAATTATGGTGGGCAGTAATTTCCTTATTGGGTGGAAAAGAATTTACCATGCTAATGGACATCAGAAGAAAGCAGGAGTGGCAATCCTTATATCAGATCAATTAGATTTTAAGCCAAAGACTATAATAAGAGATAAGGAAGGACACTATATCATACTCAAAGGGTCTGTCCAACAAGAAGATTTAACAATTTTAAATATCTATGCCCCCAACGTGGGAGCAGCCAACTATATAAACCAAACTTTAAAAGCCTTTCAATCAAGCTTCTAATGAAGGTTTTAATAAATTTAATGCTACACATGGTCTGTAGGAGGAACTTAAGGAAAATGCTCATCATCCTTCCTTTAGTGAACCAAAATGGTTAATGTGGATGGCTAAAGTCGACTGGCTAACTTTGCCTGCATGAATCTAGAATACTATGTAGCCATATTTAAACTGAAAAAATTCTAATCTGAATTTGGATATGAAGCAAAGTGCCGAAAGTTCCATTTCCTACTTAGGTCTTTAGTTTTTGCTCCTATCTGATGATTCTTTTGAAGCATACAATATGATAGAATAACATCAAACACTATGACATCTCTTATATGGGAGATGTGTTTTAAGGTCCATTGATGTTGTGCGTTAATAATTCATTGTTAGGATGAATTATTATTCTTAAACTGACTGGAGGAGCTTTGTCAAGTTTGAATAATGCTGATACAAATGTGGGCTAATTTAAACTAGCTGTTATGATTTCGTTTATAAAAAGTCTACAGATAATGCGGAAATAAAACCTGCTCTTCATTATACAATATGTAATTATGTGATATATAATGAAATTCTGGATAATTTAACTATAATAATAAAAACCGAGTGAAAATGTTTTAAATGAAAAATATCTTCTAAGTTTCACAAGAAGAAAATGATATACTCAAATGGGATTTGAAGATGATTTTCCGAGTCTGAGATGACTTATTCTGGTCACTTAGATCATCTCAAAAATTCCGTGCCTAGATTACCAAAATATATTGACGAAAGTGTAATTTGTAAGTCACTTTGACATATAGAATGTTCTGATTCAGATATACAAACATAACTTGCCATATGATAAATGTTTATCCTTGTCATATCTCTGGGAAGCATTTATTTTGGACTGATAATTTACTTGTGGAATCAGTCACTCTGGCCTCTGTCATTTCAGAGTCTCCATGTAGACATATCCAAGAAACCGCGCTCAAATCAAGCTGGCCTGGATTCAAAAGTACCAGTTGGTTGTCAGAGTGATTTGACCGAATTGGAGAAAGAGAGAAGCAAGAGTGGGGCAGCTCAACTAGCAGCCCCCAGTGTAACCACAGGTCGGTGAAACCACATGTTACTGGTTTTAACTGTTTACATGCCACAAGCCTAATTTACAGATTCTAACTTCCACTTTGCTTGGAATATAAGGCTCTGTCAATGTGACTGCCTCAACTGCAAATCTCACTGAAATGTTTTAGGGGTTTCTGGGTTCCCCGCCCAACTCTTGATTTCAGCTGAAGTCGTGATCTTGGGGTGTTAAGATCCAGCCCAGTGGTGGGCTCTGCATTCATTCGGGAGTCTACTTCAAGATTCTTTCTCTTTCTGCACCGCACCCTGTTGTGTGCACTCTCTCTCTCTCGAATAAATAAACAAATCTTTAAAAAAAGAAATGTAGTTTTTTAAGAAAGATTTTATTTATTTATTTGACAGAGATCACAAGTAGGCAGAGAGGCTGGGCAGAGAGAGAGGAGGAAAGAGGTTCCCTGTTGAGCAGGGCTCTGGGATCATGACCTGAGACGATGGTAGAGGCTAAGGTAAGGTGCCTGAGCCACCCAGGAACCCAAGAAATGTAGTTTTAAGTGCAGTATAATATTAAACACAATGATAGGTCTGTTCATTTTTCCTTTTTATTAGAGTTTTCTCATTTATGGTTTTCACAGCCAAGAAGTGTTTAATATTGCTTGTATTATCTTGACAGTAATGTTTTTAAATTTTTGGTAGAATTAAAAAAAGGATTAATGGGGTGAAAAAAGGTTATAGTAATTGAGATGTCTTTAACTTAAAGATGCGTCAGATAAATAACCTAATATAGATTTGAATTACAATAGTTTTGTTTCTAGAGATGATGATCTGATGTTTTTTGTCTCTACTAAAAGCAAAACAAGAGTAAATGGACTTCCGGAGAAGTTGACAGCGTTCAGACTAACTTTTATATTGTAAAAATCTGGGATGAGTTAGCAAGGGAAATGAGAATTTTCTTTCTTGGATATATTTTAGACACACCAAAGCAGCTCAATTTCTATCACACTTTATCTTTGAAACTTCACATTTCGTTTGTAGGAAAATGGAAATTGTAATTATTCTTAAGCATATGGTTTGTTCCTTTCCCCTCCTTATTTGGTTTTCTAGCTAGCACTTTTTTTTTTCCCCCTCCAAGGGCATGTAAAAGTCAAAACACTAGATATAAAGTCTCTGAAGTGTTTCTGCTCAAACTCTGTCTGTACAATCTGGGTTCTTTCATGTAGTTAGCTTACTGGCTTTTGACACTTGTATAAAAATATCCCATAGAGCTTTTCTTACTGCCTTTTCATTGACTCTTGTTGAGTGATAAAAATGAAATCCTGGGAAGGGCTTTGAAAACCACGCATATTGCAATTCCTGTAAATTTCAAATACTAATCAAGCATGACTATAAAGAAACAAGTACTGCAATGAATATTGCTACTGCTTGTTGAGTCTCAAGCCATTATTAATTCATTGAAAACTTTTTTTCCTCCGTTAAGATTATGGATCCTAAAAAGTACCAGATAGTGAAATTCCCAAGATCAAAGTTTTTGTTTCAATCATGGGAAACTTATCTGATCTACCCTGTGTGTGTGTCTTCCCAGGCTGGTGTGGGACAGCCCCAGCTTTGCCCCCTGGATGGATAGTGCCAGGGGTGTTCCAGACCAGGGCAGCACCTACTGGAACATGTTGCCTATAAGTGGTGACTTAAGAAAAAAGAAGGCTTGGAATTACAGTAGTGGTTTTTTTTTTTTTTTTAAAGATTTTATTTATTTGTTTGTTTGTTTAATTTGAGAGAGAGAGAGAGAGAGCACAAGCAGGGGAAGCGGTCGAGGGAGAGGAAAAAGAAGGCACCCTGCTGAGCAGGGAGCCCAATGCAGGACTCAATTCCAGGATGCTGGCATCATGACCTGACCCAAAGGCAGATGCTTAACCAACTGAGCCACCCAGGCGCCCCTATAGTAGTGGTTTTAAGCAAATGAGACTCCTAACTTTATTTAAGAAGAGTAAAATGACATTTCCCTATTTAGGTTATTTTCGACATGCATTTATTTAGAAATTATTTATCATGTTCATTTGGGAAATAGCTTCAAAAATACAGAAGTCAGGTGTAACAAAAATAAAATTTTTCAAACTTTGTTTTTGTCTTGTACAATGCAATATATATGTCTTTATTTGGCAAAAAGAAAAAAGAAAAAAAGACTCCCTGGATCTCTATTTAACATTTCCATGTTCCCTAGTTCGCCGATCTCAGAATATCCAGTAGCCACCATGGAGTTCAGGAGGAGCAAATGATACCCCTTCTGAACTTTCCCCTTTTTCATCCTTAGACATAAGTCAGTTCTTTCCTAAATTCTTTTTGGGCGAGAAGGGTAAGAGTCTTTGTAGTACATCCCGGACAAAAACCAAAATTCTTATGAAGACCAGGGTGCTGCTTCTCCAGGTTTGCTCCTTCTGGACAACCAGATCTTACTCTTCCAGTTAGATGACGTAGAACCAATTCAAATGTGTATGTAATAATTATACCAAAGGAAATTCTTTATTTTGGAATTGAACAGAAATAACTAGAAGATTCGCTGTGAATAGCTGCACACACACCATGGGAGGAGAGTTTGCTCTACTGCAGCCTGGAGGGCAATAAATTGCAACTCAGGATCACTGCCGTTAGGCCTGGCTCCTCTTCCCTAAGCAACTGATGAAAAGGCTTCACCCAATCTCCTGCATGACTTTCTTCTGTGGGCCCTTGATTCACTCTGGTTGCTTGGCAGCTTGGCAATGCCCACATCTTATTTTAAGAACCTTGTTATTAAGTCTGTACATTGTTTTGTCCATAAATTACTAAAAGAACAGTCCTCTGAAAGTAGGATGATTAAGTGGCTAACCTTTGGAGTCTGAACTCAGACTGCTGGGTTAAATCTCGGCTCCCACTTGCGAGCTGTATACCATGAGCAATTTGTTAATGTCTCTGTCTCTTTGTTTCTGAAATCGAGTTAATAACAGTACTACACCATTGGCTATTTTGAAGACTACATTAGAGGAAATAGGTTAAAGTTCATATAGGACATCATAGACTCCAGTTGAGGCGTAGCTGTTAGAACTAACTTCTGCATCTTTATGAGCTGGTTGCTAAGAAGAACTTGGCTTCCGGATGGTATCTTCTGCACAGTGCTGGCTGTGCCCATGTGCTATGGCTCTTGTGGTTCCTCATGTTCTGCTGGCACCTTTTCCCTTTGAAAATTGTATCCTCCTGGGAACTCCGTGGCCCCTCGGAATTCCGTGGTCATGGACGGCAAGTGGAAACCTTCTTTGAAGACGAATCACTGACTCCTCTTAGTCCAAGAAACAGTGCAATTTTTCAGAGGCCTGGAAGTCCTGACCTTCCCTAATGGACAACTTCCCCGCCTTCCCCCAGCCTCAGTAGTTGAGGAAGAACACAGGACTCCACTGGTTATTATTTTTGGTAGACAACATGTGTGAAGACCCAATGTCTGT
The DNA here is from genome assembly GCF_030435805.1 of Mustela lutreola. NCBI lineage: Eukaryota > Metazoa > Chordata > Mammalia > Carnivora > Mustelidae > Mustela > Mustela lutreola. The sequence continues at coordinate 73,436,956 of NC_081295.1, forward strand.
TTTCAGTGACTTGTTTCATGCCTCATTCCCTGGTTAGGACGTTTATTGGGAAATGATCTAAGAAACAACTCATAAAGCAGAGGGACAAAAATAGGTCTGAGCAGAGGGGGAAGCTGAGTCATTATATAGTCATGACAAAGACCTTTGCTGATCCCACTGGAAGCTGGTGTGGCTCTTTGGAGTTGTGCTGAGTTGAGATGAAGGGCCAGACCTTTATAGCCCCTGCATCACTCAATCACTGGATACTGCAGCTTCTGAGAAGGATTGTGGGTGAGGTGGCTTCCTTCAGTTGAGGGCAAAGTCTCATGGTATCAGAATATGACCAGCAAGCTGTAAAGAGGATCTGATTATTATGTAAGTCACTCATGAATTGCAGAGATCGCTTCTGGTGGTCTGACTGACTGAACAGGGGTTTCCTCCTTCTGTGTCTTTTAGAAACTGCACTCTGCCAGAAAAGATAGTCATTTAAATATGCTTATTTGTTTTTGCCCTACATAAATGTTCCCCACTGAGCAAATTTTATACTCTATCCTGAACAAAGTTATCTAATGGAATTTCCTTTCTTTTGAAACTTCAGATATGTCCTTCTAATTATTCCTCCATCTTTAGATTAAATTCATGCCATGACCTGTCCTCCATAAATTCAACTTGTCAAGTAGTGAGAAGACCCTTAGGCCAGAAAACAAAAAGCAGATACCCTAAGGTCTAGTCCCTGCTCTGCCACAGTTAGATGTTTTGCCCTTCATAGACCATTTCATTTTCCTGAGTTATACTTTCTTCACCCAGATAGGAAGCATACCAAGTAATCTTTGTGCCCTGTCAGTTCTGAATGCATGGGATTCTGTGGTCTATTCTGATAACCATCGAGCAATACAACTGTTGGTCATCCTTAAGTAAGATTCACATAGAAGTAATTCACTACAGGTAGGAAGCTACATATTGTGGTACATTAAATAAGGGAGAGAAGACAAGCTCCATGGAAAAATTCATCACTGAGGTCAAAGTAGAAGTTACAAATGAAGAATGTATCCACAGGAAAATAAATAATTTTGAAGATTTTATTTATTTATTTGAGAGAGAGAGAGAGTGAGCAGGGAGAGGATGAGAGAGACAGAATCTTAAGTAGAATCCCAGCTGAGCACAGAGCCTGCCTTGGGGCTCCATCCCATGATCCTGAGATCATGGCCTGTGCTGAAATCATGAGTCAGATGCTTAACCCACTGAACCACCCAGGTGACCCCCAAAATTTTTATACTGGGTTTTAACTTAACCTTAATATTTGATCTAAACTTTAGCTTTTACTTATATTATGAGAAATAAAACATGAGGTGGTTCTGTATGAGAACGACTTTGAGAATTAGACAAGACCAGTGCTCCGTCTTAAAGACCTTGACTGATGAATGACAGAATACAGGCCATCAAGAGACAGGTAATTTCGATATCATAAAACATATTACTGTTTCACAATCTTAATAAAAACACACTTCAATAAATCAGCATTATTGTAAATAGTATATAATTCCAAGCACAATAATTACTTTTACTACAAAGACTAGAAAGCCTGTTACATAAAATGTTGGATAACTTCAAACTGGTAATGAAAAATCTGGTATATTATTCACCCTTCTATTTAACAACAGTGCAGATTTTTCATCATACAACCAAAACAATGACATGGTAGAATTTCTTTCCCGTTTCTAGGGAATACTGGAAGTATTCCAGCTTGGAAGTACTGACAGCCCAGAGTAAAATGTTATAAGATTGCTCTTCATTTTAGAGCAACCTACTTCTCTCTTCTCAGAAGGTTTAAATGTAAAGAATATGCTGGAAGGAGAACCCATCGTCATTTCATTCTTTCAACAATCTTGAAATTTCATTTCTTATTAGGCAGTTGTGTGAGTACTGACAGCCTTGCCCCTCCTCTTCCCTAGAGATTAATTTATTTCCTGCAGTGCTTGTTCTTCATGAAAAATCGGACTCGTCAGCCTTGCCCAATGGGAGATCTCATCAGCAGAATGTTAATTATAAAAGTAAAATCATATACCATATTGAAAGGGAAAAAAAACACTTCTCTAAGCAAACAATCTTTTTCAGGTCATTTCATTTCTTCTCTTTTCTTTTCACTCCATTCTATCCTCAATCTGTGGCTAGACAGGAACATCAATCACTGGGGAAACATTCTGCAGGATAGTGAAGTACAGAGGGAAATATGCAGGCTTTGCAATCAGGCAGACCTAAGACTGAACTCTTATTTTGAAGAGTGTCACATTTCTTGTGATTTTGTTTCTTTATCTGTAAAATGAGAATAAATATGCCTGCCTCACATGAAATTGTGCATGCGAGTGGCACAGAGTAGACACAAAAAATTTATTATTATTGTTATCAAGACTCAGTCAACAGCTTCTGGTTAGCATTGTACTGATTGCTGTGGCATCATATTAACTGTGTCTCATGTGGGTTTACCACAGAATCTATCAGAGATTTGAAGAAATACAGCTTCCGGCTGTCAGGAGTCAGGAGTGTTAGACCAGGATGGACTATTGAGCAGCCTGTTTGAAGTCCTGTCTTCCTCTCCACTTTCTTTTTCTGTTCACTCCACTCATATAGTTTTCATAATGCTCACTAAATGCTTAGAAACCCATTATTTTTTTCACCAATAAATTCTTGAGATAACCCAAAGGCTGTTTGCTAGTAATTTTGTATCTCCCTACTAGGACTTGACACTGCACTTGAGTTATATTTTTGAAAATTATTTTCTCTGAAATAAAATTTTGTCAATTTCTATTTGATTCCATCTCAGAAATGAAACATTGGTGAATTAAATCTTGAGACAAAGAAGAGAATAGAATGACAGCAAAAGAGGGATGAAGTTGAGAAATACTAAATGAAAAATCAAAGTTAATTTTTTAAACCCAAAATGATCACTATTTTCGTACTGTAATTATAGTTAAGAGATCTGTTTAAGTAAATTAATTTTTTCTTGTTTTCCCTGTATTTTCTTATGATCTGAGTGTGACACTAGAGAGAGCAATCAAAGCATTATATGATCAAGCAAAAAAAAGAGATGTCGTGGTGCAAATTCATATACTACCTGAGACCTAAGCCACAAGGTTGCTTATAAGCAGAGATGAGCTGCATGCATGGTGTGCAAATTGTGATAGGTGGTATTCTTTCATAGGGCAAAATCCTACTGTTCTCCAGATCAATGACAGTACCTTAACCTATGTAGAACAGGGAATTGGATACATATGGTGACCTCTGCCTTTGACTTTTATGGAATCATGCACAAATCATTGATTGATCCTTTTTAATAATAAATGCTTTTTTCTTTTACAGTATGTTCTTTTAATACTTTTTTAAATTTTTTATTAACATGTAATATATTATTAGCCCCAGGGGTACAGATCTGTGTATCACCAGGTTTATACACTTCACAGCACTCACCATAGCACATATCTTCCCCACCACCCTCTCCCTACCTGCCTCTCCCCCACCCCCCTGCAACCCTCAGTTTGCTTTGTGAAATTAAGAGTCTCTTACAGTTTGTCTCCCTCCTGATCCCACCTTGTTTCATTTATTCTTTTCCAACACCCACACCTCCCACATTGCCTCTCAACTTCCTCATATCAGGGAGATCATATGATATTGTCTTCTCTGATTGACTTATTTTGCTAAGCATAATACCCTCTAGTTCCATCCACATCGTCACAAATGGCAAGATTTCATTTTGATAAATGCATTTTTAAACTACAGTTTACTTCTAAAAAATAAGTTTTTGAGTCTCTCCCCAATTCCCTAATTATTTTCATAATTAACTTTCAGTTCCTTTTTCTTTACTTCTAACCTTTTTTCTTGTTGGCAGATGAGGATCTTGCTTTTATCCATTATTCCAAACCAATTCTGTTTCTCATTTTATTAAAGAAATCTGTTTTTATTCTGATCAATGAACAAAGCAAAAGAAAAAAGAACAGATGACAATAACTCTCAAAACTTATTGCACTGATTCTCTAAGTTCTTCTGTATAAAAAAATTCACTTAATGAGCATGTTAAAAATACATATTCTTGGAATCTGCTCTCTAGAGAAAAATGGGCAAACTAGCAGTGGGAGAGTCTGTCCCATTGCCTGTTTTTGTATGTCCATGAGATAAAAACGTTTGTTTTTTCATTTTTAAGTGTTTGAAAGATAAAAAAAAATATTTTCTGGCACATGAAAATTACATGAAAGTCAAATTTCATTATCTATATAAGGTTGACTTGCAACCAAAGCCAAACACATTCATTTAATGTTGCCTATGGCTGCTTTTATACTGTATCAGCAGAATTGAGTGATTTTGACAGAAACCATATGTAAAGCCCAAGATAATTACTGTTGGAACCTTTAGAATAAAAGTTTTCCAACCTCTGCTCTTAACAGTCTGATTCAGTAGTTCCTAGGTAGAAACTAGGAATCTCTTCTGACGTGTCTTTTGCAAGACTGTGAGGCAGGGAGTCTTTGGACCACACTTGGAAAAACAACGAGGGAGAAGAGTTATGAAAAACTCTTTCTTCCTACTCATCACACCCACTCTCTCAGCAAATCCTATTGGTTTTATCCTCAAGCAATATCTAGAATATGACTTTTTTTTCTTTTTTTTTCTTTTTTTTTTTTTTGCCATGTTTACTGTTGTCAACCAAATCTAAGCCATCATTATTTCTTGTTTGGATTCTTGTATCACAAACTTCCTTCCTAGTCAGTCTGCTTCTGCCCTTGTCTCATACCATCCGTTCTCAATAGTAGCCAGAGGGAATATGTGAAAACCTTAGATCATGTAACACCTTTCTACCAAACCCTCCAATGATCTCTGTACTTCTCTCCCCATTCATCCCTACCTACCTACATCAGCCCCCAGATGTTTCTCCAAAACTAGACGTATGCTCCATCCTCAACACCTACCCAGACTGTTTTTTTTTTTCAAGTGGTGTAATCTTCCCCCAGAGAGTGACATGATGTCCAGCGTCATCTTCTGTAGATCTTTCCTTAGCCACTGCCTTCTTAGTGATCCCTTCTACAGAGACTTTACTTAAAATTCTAACCTTCCTGTCTGGGGCTGCCTGTCTCCCATATGCCATCCAACATACTGTACGTTTTACTTCTTTACTTTACACCTTTCTCACATGAAAGTACCATGGAGGCAGGGATTTGTATCAATTTGCTGTATCCTCAGGTTCTAAAAGAGTGTCTGCCTTGTTGTAGGTTCTTGGTAAGTATTTCTTGACCAGACCCAGACTCCCATTTTGAATTTGGCAGATAATGTGTGAGAACCATCAAACATTTCTTGTGTGCAGAAACAGTTGCCAGGAGTATAAATATAAGACTTGCCTCCAGAAAATGGTGCTCTATGATGGGAGGAAGAATAAAGAAGATATTTCAATCTCAACCAATGACTTAAATACAAAAGATCCTAAGAAAAGGCAAAGAGAGGATTGGTACTGTTGTGAGAGTGGGTAGGTACATGAGTGAAAATTCAGTTGAAAAGGTTCAGAAGAGATTCCAGAAAACCGCATTTTGCAGCTGAGTTGCCCCCTACAAGAAACAGATGCGCTTTACTTCAGGTTCTACTGTTCATCATCAGCTGGAGCAATTTGAGGAGACTGGATCCCAAAGTTCCTGAAAAGGAAAGTGAGCAGGGTCTGACTAGCGGTGGTTCAAATTCACTCTTTAGGAAGCATTGGCTCTAGAAGAGAATGTAAAGCAATTTTAGATATACTTGAACTTGATTTTTATAAAGTAAGAGGAAATGGAGGCTTTTCTTTCACCTTAATCTTCTCATTCAAAAAATTCATCTGATGTTACGTATATAAAGCTTGATTTTGTGGATTGAATAGTAGGCTATTCTTACAAAGATGCAGATTTTAACTACCAGAGGATACTTTTTAGAGAGGAAGGCAAAACTAAACTGCATTGTTTATCTGTCCTTCTGTGGATGAAGTGTTTGGCTTGATCTCAAAGGAGTGTGCTCGATTCCACACTCCTCCGTTAATTTGATCATTTAAGTAAATGTGAATTCAAAAGCAATCAGTGAATATTCAGCTCAATGTCAGAAACATCACCTCCATGTTAGGTTTGTCACATTTCCGAAAGGAAGAGTTGATGAATGCTGAAAGAGTTGAAGCTTTTAAATCAGTTAGAATTTTAAAATCTAAATTATTGTCAGGAAAATCAGTTCCTGCATGCATTGAGAATCTTACAGTTTAACACAATAAAGAACTCGGTTTCTATTCAATGTAAAATCCATTCTGTCAACCTGAATCGGCCACAAGAACACAAGTGTTATTTAGGGCCTTCTTACACTGGATGGAAGATTGGGCTAGATCAGGCAAGGAAAGGCAACTTGTAAGGTCCCTTCCAAAACAAAGATTATTTAAATCCTATTATTTTATATTGAGATAATCTGATTATTCTGATTCCCTCACCTCCCGTTTTTCTGCTTAACTATGTCCTATCTTAAATCAGTTTATTGACAAGGGAGAGTGAGACTAATAACTGTCAAGACGACAGATTGAACTTTCAGACTTCAGGCTTATTATAGTTTTATGTGAATATGAGATGATGATAATAGCAGGTAATATTTCTGTAGCACTTTACGTTGTGCAAAGCACTTGCAGGACCATTATTTCGTTTGATATTTCCTCAACTCTGTGATTCACTTATTACTATCACAACTCATTTCCTGATAGAGAAATGGAATTCAGACATTCCACCAGATATACAGCCTGTAGGTCTTAGAATTAGGAATCAGACCTAGTTCTTCAGATTCCCCTTCTCTGTCCTACAATATCTTGATTTTATTTGCCCTCCTCCCCTTCCCCAAGAAAAACAATACTGTAGGAGAAATAATGTTGTTATCCCTTTTTACAGATAAAGTCACAAAGATTGTAGGTGATAGAAGTGGGAATTAAATCTGGGCATACTGCCTAAAAAGCCCGTGTTCTTTCATCTATAATGTATACTCGACGGTCGGTAGTTTTATTACTGTTTGTGATGTGAGGAAGACCTAAAAATCTAAAGGTAGCAGCTGGGGCTAGCAGATAATGAGAGAGAATAAAATCAAGAAGACTATGGAATCCAGGCTTTCTCTCTTTAGGCCACGGACTACCCACATCCCACCACGTACTCCCAACCCCAGCCCTAGTTAACACTGGGAAGTGTTGACACAAGAACATAAATGGAGATTTCCAGGGAAATTAACACGGGGTGTGGAGAAATTCCACTTCTTTCTGCTTTGACATCTCTTTTCTTCTTCCCCCGTTAGTCTATGAGCTCCTCAGAGGTCACAAAGCTGTATTTTGTCTTTATATTTCACACTTATAATAAAAATAGCTAACAGTTGGGGAGACAACTTAAACTTCTTAGTGTTAAATGTAAAATCCTTTACATCTGTCGGTTCATTTCATCTTTGTCATAACCCTGTAAAATAGGAATTATTATCCGTTCCCTCTTCTTCATTTTAAAGATGAGGAAATGAGGCGCAAAAAGGCTAGGTAACTTCTTTAAGATTACAAAGCTAGTATATAGCAGAAAAGGAAGAAAGAAGGAAGGAAGAAAGGAAGGAATGGAGGGAGAGAGGAAGGAAGGGAGGAATGAAAGAAGGGGGATGGTGGGAGGGGAAAGGAGGGGAGAGAGACAAAGAGAGAGGGAGGAAGAGAAAGAAGGAAAAAACAAAAGGAAGAAGAGAGAGATGGAGGGAGGAAAAAAGGAAGGAAGAAGTGGAGGGGAAAAGAGGAAGAAAAGGAGGGAAAGGAGGGAGGAAGTCATAGGCAAATGAAAGCTCAGAGTTAAGAGCCTCAGAGTGTTCCTCTTCAGGGTCATGTGACTAACACTTCACAGATCACTAGTACAACGGAAGTATGGGAAAGCAAGAGAGGACTGGTCTTCTGTACCTCTTGACCATTAGAGTGCATGCTGTTAGAATTTTTTTAAACCACCCATCCCCCATGTTCCACAAAGCCATAATGGAAAGGAATGAAGTGTCTTGCTTGAACACACAGAATTCCTATCTGCAGTGTAGCTTGCTTTCCTTGAGGGTTTGATATGATGTTATTGTATGTTAATGTCAAGTCCGAATATGCTCATGAGAGGGTAGGTCACTCTGCTTATGCTTGAGACCTGTTCAGTTTAACGTTTATCATTGCTCTTTTCCTCCTCTGCAGTCTTTAGAACTCCACTAGGTTTGGGCTCCATTCTGTAGGCATCGTGGCACAGCCAAGGTGATGGGTCTGCAATCGGACACTTTTAGAGCACAATCAAGCTTCAGTCTCTTATTTGCTGTGTGATTGCTGGACAGGTCTCTTCATTGCAGATTCGGTTTTTTACCTTATGCTACCTGCACACTGGAGTTTTTATAAAGATTAACTAAAATGTAAAGAAAAGCACTATGTAGCCAGAGAAACACTTTGCAAATTTAAGGTATTATGTCCAACCTCATAGAAATTTCTGCCTTGAGTTTACATTTCTTCCTTGTTTAATTTAGTTTACTTCAGTTTTGTTTTTGTGTGTTTGCCTCCTCTTAATGTGCTCCCAATTATTTTTCAAAAAACATACATGCCTGTGAGTGTACTATAAATAGTATTTGAAAGCACATAGTTTCTTTCTTGACTACTTCTAATACACATTCCTGATGAACCCCTCTTATTTTTCTTTATTTACAGAAATCTTCAAAAGTAAAAAACATCAAAAATAATGAGATGCCACTGAAGCCAGCTGGGCAGTGAACATAAATGTTGCAATGGAAAAGTAAGCTTAGCTTTCAAGTGAAGACAACTGTTCCCCAACAGACCTCAGAAGAAACTGGCCACTGCAAAGGAAAAGAAAAAAAACAACCTCAAAAGTTTTAACAGATAATACTTAAAGAGAAACCTAAGATATGGGATTCACATAGTCTATTCTGTTGTGCCCAAATCTGTATATACTGCTGTATTGTTACTTAGGACATATTTATTTAATGTGCATACTTTTTTGCAGTTCTTATTGTCCCTTCCACTCATGAGGCAATTGAAAATTAATTTGATCTTTCAGTTTCTGAGTAAAAACCAGTGGAAAATAGAATGAAAGCTCACCAAATATTTTCAGTTTTTCAGGATTTGCTTTGCCATTTTTCTAGAATTATCATCATTTGTGCTAAAAATAACTTTAAAAGATAATTATAACTGAGAGTGATTTGAGATACCTAAGTATCTTATCTGATCTCCTTGGAGCTGTGAAAATTTGTTTGATTTCACATTTTCAGTTTGTTTGTAAATAAGTGTTTGAGGCTTAATAGCCAAAACTATCATGAGTCATGGGAATTCTCTGTAACTTTCTCCCCTGATTCCTAACAACCAGAGTTCGTAACTGCAGTATCACTGAAAATCTGATAATATGCTGTATTTTTAATGTACTGTATACTAGATAACACTTTAGATGGATGCTTGTTAAGACTATAAGAAAACAATCTCATTTATGTATTGTTATGTATTAAGTTAGAGGGACAATATTATTTTGCCTCTAGCCAAATGAAGAGACAGAGAAATGATCTTGTTAGTTACACAGGAATTTAATGGCAAGCTTTGGGTTTTGTTCATAGGTCATGCTCCATACAAAAATTGTTGGTTAATCCCTTATCTCATAATTATTTTGTATTAGATAGAAAAATTTTTCATTGGTTTAGTACCAAAGAATTTTGGAAGACAACAAATCATGAAACATCTTCTCAACAGGAAAACAAAAACAAAAACGCAGTAAAAGATCTTTCACACAGTGTTTATATTCTGATTATAGCTTACTTCCCCTTACCTGTTTTTCTTTTTAAGCGGAAATGAATTCTGATTTCCAATACCCTAAAGATCATTTAGTGACTTGATGTGATGTTATAGTTTGTTATTTATAACTTCTGAATTTTCTGAGGTGGTTTCACCTTTACTTATTTTTCTGGTTTGTGTCCATAAGAACAAGAACTTTTCAAAGCTTACATCCCCACATTTGAATTCCACAGAAAATCCTTTCTCAACTGAGCAATGTTGGCAAACTCCTAAAACTCATAGGCCAATTTTCTGTTTTCCAAAAAACAGTGAATAATTAGTGGTTTTCATTTGGTATATGAGAACAAAAAAATTATTACTTTTAGTTAGTAAGTACAGTCCTCTGATAGGAAAATAAAGAGAATGCATGCCTTAGGTTTGGTCATTAACCACCTGGGTCTTTCTAGGGGACATCGTCTATAAACTTCTCTAACTTAATACAAATCCTTTTAGGTACTTTGCTTTGAAAAGTGTTAATCAATGTCAAGTTCATCTGTGGAAGATTTTGGAAGGTTGAAAATAAATTTTCTAACTTTCTTTTGTGTGTATGTGTATGTCTGTGTCCTTTATCATGTTTAACTGTGGAATGACTCATCCTATTAAAAACTAAGTTAAAATTCTTTAACTGGAATTGAATTCAGCTTTTCACACTAAGAAGGCCTCCTGTGTTAAAGAAGCCACAAGCAGGAACCCAGAATTTGCCCTTCTGCTACAAGCAGGGATCCAGAATGCTGGACACAATGACCAAAGTTCACAGTATGGTCAGGCTGTATAGATAGCTGCCAAAACTCTCAATTATTAGAATTGCCCTCCTCTTAATAGAATCAGGCAAGCAACTTTATGAAGGGGATGAAAGGGAGTGAGAAATGAACTAAAGGTCAATTTTTTTTTTTGAGATGTGTTTGGCTCTTATAATCAGGACTTTAATATAAAAAGTGTTTGTTTTAAGATCAAGGTCAACATTAATGAGACTTCTGGATGTTTATCCAAAGGCTCAAGATACATGTACTTCTAAAGGGAAGAGGATATATGAAATTTGTGGGACTATCTCCCAAGAAGCTGGAATACCAACAACTGAATCTGATAGAATGAACATATAAAAATACTTCCACAATTTTACCACTTCTACTGCTTCCACTTGTACTAACCCTATAGCCAGTCTCCTATTCTCACTGCCAATCGGTCTATTCTTAAATGAAGTGGCCAGTACGATCTCATTAAAACACATTAAAAAAAACCACACACACACATTATTTTACACCACATTGCTTCCCACCTCACTCAAGAGTAAAAGCCCAAATTCCTAAAATGATCTACAAAGTCCCACATGATTTATTGCTGTCACTTCTCTGGCCTCTTCTCAGTCAATGATCTCAAGCCATGCTGGCCTCCCCACTGCTCATCCGACAGGCCATGACAGTCTGGCTTCAAGGCCATTACATTTGATTTCTCTCTGTGAGAAATGCTTTTTCCCAGATATCCACACACTTCAGTCCTTTGGGTACTGTACAAATGCCTGCCCAGAAGACACTTCTTCAAATTATAACCTCAACCCCACTTGGTTCTTCTTATCTCCTTCCACACTTTATTTGGCTTTCCTCCCTAAGGATTGTTCCTATCTAACATGTTATATATCTTCAAATCTTTGAGGGGGGCACTGATTTCTGCCAATACATGTGGGATATGATTTGCTCTATGTTCACAATATTGGTCAGAAGAAAATGAAGAAGGGGTTCAAAGGATTCATCTCAGCTTTTTCTACTAGAATAGCTCTTGCTCCACAGACCAAGGGACCATTGTTGTGGTTCCAAGAGCCACTATGTATGTCTATTTTGATTATAACTTGAGAAATGAGGTAACGACCACTGGTAGTGTCTATGGAGCCAGTAAGCTTACCGTGAAATAGACTTGGCCCAGAAGACTCCATCTATTATTTGATCTACTTTATGAAAGGATAAACTCAAGCACTCTGTGCATGGCTGCTATTCTTATTTATTTCATACTCTGTCATTAAGGTACTGAAGCAATGCTAAAGAATGGGAGCTAGCTACATACCCCTTTAGGTGACCAGAAAGATACTTGTACTGAGGGGCTCTAGCCTCTCTGGCTTCCCTATTCTGATGTGACTGACACTCTTATCACCTTCTTGTCATTTCTTAGAAGAGTAAAAATGATTGGGCACATGAGATGCCGCACCTGCACGTCTGAAGCTTCCAGAGTTATCCTTCTCACGTAGTGCCCCTATCTGCTTTCTCCCTTTTATTAAAGCTGAATAAACCTGATGCTGGGTGAACCTATGGTGTCTCATATATTTGATGGACAACTTGAAAGAGAGATTCAGTGGTGTTTTCCTTTCAAGAATACAAAGGAAACAAAAAATATATAATAATTTTTTTTTAAAGTTAGACATGTAGAAGAGAAAGTTAATCATATGGTAGACCTTAAGTTATGCAGAATGCATCAAAGAAGGAGAACAGAAAATATAAAAAAAGATGTTGAAAGATGTTGAGATGAGTTCAAGAAGGCATTGCATTTATGTAATTAAATTAAGAGAGTGGCATAAGGCTGATGTGAGGCAATATTCAGAGATGATATGTGAGAATTTTCTAGAATTAATAAATGATTCTAATTCTCAGATATTAAAAGTATAGCATATCTCAAAAAAGATAAAAAAGTAATTTCCCAACACATAATATTATAGTGAAATTTGAGAAGATGAGTACAAAGATAAGGCTAGGGCAATAATTAGGAGAACAGTAGACTTTTCTAAGGTCAAAACAGAAACTAAAAGCCAGGGTTCTAGGGAAAAAACTCTCAAGAAATGTGAACCAAATTAAGTAATTTTTAAAAATAAGTATGAAGACTTTCACAGGTAATCAAAACCAGGATTTGCAGTGACTTGAATTCTCAGTACTAGACTACACAAAGGGTGTACTCTAAGAAAGAAAATAAATCCAGATATAAAGATCTGAGAATCAAGAAGGAATGGTTATGTTAAAAGAGAATTTACAGAATGGGAGAGGATTTTTTGCATATATACATTCAACATAAAAATTATATCCAAAACATAAAAATAACTCCTACAAACCATTAAGTAAAAGGCAGACAACCTAATTTTAAGAGAAGTTAAAGGACTTAAGCAGGCATTTCATGTACAAAGATATCCAAATGGATAATGAGCATATGTAAATGTGCTCAAAATCATAGCAGTCTTTAGGAAAATGCAAATTAAAGCCACAATGACATGCACCATTACAAATCCACCAGATGGCTAAAATTTAAAGAAAAAAATGAAAAGAATAAGTTTTGAAGAAAGTGTGGAGCTATCAGAACTGACACATATTGCTGGTAGGAGTTTAATGTGATACATTTACTTGGGCAAACTGCAGTATCTACTAAAAATAAGCATATACCTACCTCTGCCCCAGAATTTTCACTCATAAGTGTAAATCTAACAAAAACTGAATGCATTAGACTACCAATAAGACGTGTACAAAGATGTTTGTATCAGCCTTACTCATAACAACTCCAAATTGGGAATAATACATGCACATGAGCTGTAGACCAGACAAATCCTGGAAAATGAGGCAGCAACAATTTGAGTGCTATGATACACACAACAATGTGAATATATTTCAAAGCCACAGTGTTGAATATTAGAAGTCATATATGCTGGGGGCAACTGGGTGGCTCAGTCAGTTAGGTGTCCGACTCTAGATCTCAGCTCAGGTCATGTCTTCAAGGTTGTGAGATCAAGCCCTGCACTGGGCACATTGGTCTCTGTGTTGGGCATGGAGCCTCCTTAAGATTCTCTCTCTCTGCCTCTCCCTCTGCTCTTCCCCCAACCTCTAAAAATATATGCTCTCTGATTCCATTTATATTAATTTTAAGAACAGGCAATACCACTTTATGTTAATAGAAGGAAGTATACTGTTTGCAGCATTGGGGTTGGTATGACTGGGAAGAGATACAATAGAGCTTTCTGGGGCCCAGGAAGTGTTAATATGTCTTAATCTCTGTTCTGGTTACAGGAGCATATACATAGATATAAAATCATTGAGTTTTACATGTAACAGTTGTGTGCTTTGTTGCATGTATATGATAAAGCAAGAGAATGATAAGAATAACTTTCAGAACAGTACTTACCCCTACGGTGAAATTTGAGGTGGGATTGGGAGGGGAACCTAAGGGACTTTGAGTATATCGGTAATGTTCTATTTCTTATGCTTGTGTGTGTGTCTGTGTATGTTTTTTATTCTTGTATGTATTTATATGATATGTATATTATATCATGTTATATTAAAGTTTTGTATATATGAAATATTTCATAATAAATATAAGAAAAATGATATAAGTAAAACACTGCTATTTGATGTGGCTAACAGAGGAAGTAGATATTCAGCAAACCTCCTTCAAAGTGCACATTATAATCCCCTGCAAGCACTTTATTTTATTGTATGTAATGTTAGGCACATACTTTTGCTCTGCCTTTGCTCTACTACTCTGTTAGTAGGCATATACCTTTATCTTGCTGGAATGCATTTTTCCCTTGGGATAATCTCATAAATACTTTCGTATATTTATCCCACATACTAATAAAAGATAAGAAACACATTTTCTTCAGCATGTTTCTTAAGATGCCCCCAAATCTTTTTGTTAAAAATAAATGCCTTCTACAATGTATGCCAAATTCTTATCTTATACAGTATTCAAAAGAAAAAGCTAAATTCTTTAGTCCGTGTTATCAAAGTATTTAACAAATAATGGTATTTATACATTTTCAGACATAACCCTGATATTTAATTGAATTCTTTTTATTTCTTTTTGTACAATATGAGGGAACCTCAAGCTTGGGCTGCGTATTTACAATGAATATTAAGATACGTGAGGAATTCTTATTTCTAAGTTAGAGGTTGATAGTGAAATAGTGGTAAAATTGCTTTAAGTGGTCATATCCTTGACTAAACTCATAGTATGCCATTGGGGAAGAATGGCCAAATCTTTTCTCATCTCTCATTACATGGAAATAATTCCCTGATAATAATTTCATCTGGATTACTGGTTCATATTTTAAGTATTAAAAAATAAAAGCTATCCATATTTTTTTCTCATTTAGATTCTAAAAGTCTAAAATATTAATTCACTTTATCAGAGTCTGTTACAAATATGTTTTATTTATGAGAGTGAGAATTAGACCATATATTTTGTTTTATGTTACTTTTGGTGATTTTGTCATTGTAGAATGTTTTAAGTAACTGAGTTATTTTATTTTGATGTATGTATGAAAAGATGTACTCAAAAGACTACTACATCCTATTCTCACAACAAAGTATAAGGAAGGGAGATTTTGAACATGTGTTTAGAAAGTCTTGGAACAACTTGATAACCCAGGACTAATAACCCACAAGCCATGGAAATTAAAGGTGAAGTTAGACTTCAAATAAATTTATATATACAGGACTGTTAAAGTGGGGAATAAATAAAACTGCTAACAAGGTGCTTTCAAATTCCATATAGATACTAATACTAGGAATTTGGGCATAGGAAACTGGAATTTGTGGGGAATCTGGGGAAATCTCCAAATCACAAGTTTTTCTTATATTTTAAAATGATAATTTATCCATATGCTTGAAAATAATAATAAATGCCCATAATAATAAAAAGGAAATCATTTTGTGTGACAGAATTTTAGTTTCAAAGGTTTTTAGTTAAAAAATAAAGAGATGATAATAAATGCTTGATTTATTATTCTTAAGAGACAATATATTGTGATAAAATGTAAAAATGTTTACTTGAAATAGATATTTGATTATTAGAAAAAAATCAAAGAAGGGAACATTAATGAAATAAATGTTAAATAAAAATCATTAAAATTAATTGATAATAAAACAATTATTTATTACTTAACATTAATTATTCTTAAAATCAAATTTTACAACACAAAAGGCAGCAATTGTCCTTATCCATAGTCTTGATCTTTGTTCTGAGACAAATATTCCAGGCATAGAAAATGTTGCATTAATGTTGGTTGAATTATTAAGATGAATTTTTAGGGTACATGTTGTTTCCTATACACTCATTTCAATAGTGAAAATATTTTGTCACCTTGATTTTGATATTGTTTAGGCTGTATTAGATTTAGATCAGTTTCTAATTTCATGCTGAGGTATTCAACAACATTCTTGTCTTCTTTTTGCACTTCTCCTGTTAAAGTAGCTACAAAGAACTATAGCTTAGAGCAAATATTTAATCACTGGAAATGCCAAGCAGCATTACTAAGATACTGTAACATTCCAACTTCTGGGTGAGGTTAACAGTACTCCACAGAATCATATGCCAAAACTGACAACTAGCAGTTTTAATGCTTCTGAAACTTGGTATTTTTTAACTTATTCATCAATTTATATAAAGTGATCTATGCATGTAAACTTGTTAATTTTAATTTTATTTGCAAGAATACCTCACCATTAACCACAATCAGGGCCACAAACACCCAATTACCATCTGGCAACAGCAACAAGAAAGCATGAATGATTAGATTTGGCCCCTTGTCTCCTACCTGCTCCTGTTCTGATTCATAGATATATCCGCCTTAAAGTTTGACTCAGTGATGTCAAAACATAGGCTTAAACATCAATTATGAGGAGCAAAGGAGAAGGCCCATGTTTTCCCCTGATTTCTGCAAGTATAAAACTTACCAATACTTATTTTAAAATACTATTTCAAATGTCTTGCTCAGTAAATTCATTTTAGGATACCAACCATTTATGTCATTTCTGGAGAGTATATTTAAACCAATCATAAATGGGAATTTTAGTAAAATTTTAAATTTTATTTTGAATTGAATAGTATGCCCAGAATTATAATCTATATTTTAAATTATCCTAATTTATTTTCTCTAAAGTAATTGGAAATTTTTTTTTTTTTTTTTTTTTTTTGGAAATTTCCCCACTGGAAAAAAGGAAGCTCAGTTTTTATTTTTTAAGTGTTTCTGTGACTAGTTAGGTTCCCATTCTAACAGCTGGCAGCTCTATTAATTACATTTAATGATAAAATTACACTGATCTATTTAGTCATTCAATTAAGATAAAAAGCTTAATCTTTCAGATTTTATTAACTACATTTAATGATAAAGTTATATGGATCTATTAGCCAAATAATTAAGATAAAAAGTCTAAAAATCTTATGGATTTCATTACTTATTTTTAGAAATTTTCTGGATAGTAAGAATGGCATGGAACTTAAAATATATTGTATGAATAATTAATTCTTGTCTTATGATACAAAAGATCAGAACAAATTCTTGGGAAAATGTTAAACCAAATATATTTTATTTTATGTATCATATCAGTATTTTTAATGTCCAGCATTTATAATACAAGGACCAGAGCTTTCTCCCCAGCTCAAGTTTATACATTTTCAATTGGCTTCTAAAGCCAATAGGAATACTTCTTGTCTAATTTGGTTTCTGGGAAGACTTCTTCAGGTCTTCAAAGGTCACTAGTCAAATGGAATTAAGTTCTTCATCTTCTCCAGCTCTTTTTTATATTCCTCAATTCTGGCCTTTGAGAAAGACAAAGGTCAGCACAACTGTTCACATCTTCTTTTTCTTCAGCATCTATCCCAACAGTATATTTACTCTTGGCACGGGAACCTTCAGGGCACTAAACTTCTTCTCAAAGTCATCTACAAACCCAGCATTTGCCACATTGGCTTTCTAATAAGCCCAGTCGATAGCAAGTGGTTTCTCGGGATAGTAGCCAATTTGGAGGTAGGTGTCTCTTTCCAGGATTTCGGGGAGTCAAAAATGGCCTTCTGGTTTCAGGATATGATCTCCCCGAAAGTTATCCGGTCAAAGAATTTTAGAACAAGTTTTCGCCTAGCCATCTTGAGGTCCTTCACCAATGGCCCACAGTCCACAGCAGCAAGGAATGGCTAAACCAAATTTATTTCAGTTAATTTATATCACCATTAAACAAGTATAAAACAACAACTTTTAATTATATGCAAAGTCAATGACAGTAAAAGACAAAGAAAAATGAAATATATTTATATATTTACTTTTACAACAGCTTTGTTGAGATATAATTCACAGAGAATAACCTGCACATATTTACAATGGAAAGTTTGATTAATTTGGACATATATTTAAACCCTAAAACCACCGTCTCTATCAACATAATGAACATATCTATAATGCCAAGAAATTTCTTCATGTACCTTTGATTTGGTCTTCTTATTTTTCTCGGTCACTTCTTTCTGACTGCTTTCTGTCCTCTTTCTATCACTATGAATCAGTTTGCATTTTTCCAGACTTTTTATAAGTGGAGTCTATACCTTTTTCTTTTATTTCTGTGTCAGAGTAATTATTTTGAGAGTCATACATGCTATATTGTCTATATAAATTTTTTAACCTTTGTCTTGCTGTGTCCCACGGTGTGGATATACCACAAGTTGTTTATTCATTCACAGGTTGATGGACATTTTTATTATTTCCAGTTTTTGGCTATTACAAATAAAGCTACTAGGAACAACTGTCTACAAGTTCTTCTATTATATATGCTTCTATTTCTGATGGGTAAATATCTAGGAATGACATGTCTGGGTCCTACAGTAGGTATATATTTAACTTTTTACAAAACTCTCAAAATGTTTCCCAAAATTATCCTATGTTCATTTCAATCAGCTGCATATGAGATTTCCAGTTGTTCCCCATCCTTGGTGTGCTTAATCCTGAGAGTGTGTGTGTGTGTGTGTGTGTGTGTTGCATTGTGCCACTATGCATAATTTTCAGCTACCATGGTTTAGTTAAATAATACCAAATAATAACACTCCCCTAATAACACAGTTCAAATTTTAGTATCACAGTCAATGAGCTAAGTTTACAAAGTGCAAACAGGGCTGCTAGCTCTTCATTCCACAAATCTCTATGTAAAGAACACATGTACATATTGATCAGTGGCTAATCACGTCATTTCTTTTGAAATATGTTGGTGGCTGCTCATTCATGGCACATCTGTCATTTCCTGTGTTCACACAGGATAGCCACGCATGTAATTGTGTTGCTCCCTGGTCTCCCAGTGATAAACTCAACTGACATTTAGAAAATTAGATAGTTCAAAATGGGTGTCAAAGACGCCAACAAAAATGAGAATGCAGCAAAGAAATGAAAGGCAGTGACACTGGCAGTAAAATTTGAGTCAGACGTGAATGCAGTTGGAAGCGAAGCTGACTATGGGAATGTTGACTTGGCTGCCTCGGAGTCTCTAGGTATGCAGCCTGAGCAACCTGGACGGCCAACTGAGGAGCATAAAGGAGGAGGAAGAGGGGGAGGTGGCGACGGCACAAACCTGCACATTAAAGCAACTCTCTGGGATATTTCACCGCATTGCAAGGATGCAACACTGGAAACCATTCAAACTTAGAAAGGAAATGACAATTCACCAAGGTATGCTTACTCCGCATTGTAAGAGACATGGGGAGAAGGAGGCAAGGACTGGCCACATTATTCTTGGTATATCTTTTACAAAGAAATAGGACACCTTAATTCTCAATGTTTCCAATGCTTTCACTTACAGTGTACTAGGCAAATATGAGTTTTACAATTGTTTTTCATTTCCTTACACATTTTTAACTGACAGTAAGTTGTTTTCATGTTTAGGCAAAATTTGAAAAGATCATGGAACAATTTTAAAAATTCTCATCGACAGTTGAGGTCACTATGCAACATCAGCTTGTACATTCTTATGGTTCCATGCCACTGTGTAAAGCAATGATTGAGGGTCTAAATTATAGAGGTATTATTGTTTCACTTTGGCAATAAACACACTACAGTTTTAACATAACTAAGGGACAGTGCTTCAAATGTATTAAATAGAAAGTGTTGCCAAAGTAGGAAATGGATGATTAATAACTCCTAGGGAAAGAGAACGTGTCAGGTTAGACCAGCTAATGTGTTAAGAATTGTTAATGTTAACATAAGTCATTAAGTTAAGAAGTTAAGAGTTTCTTCTTGCTGCATCAAACTCTCCTGCATCTCAGTGGTGATGTCAATTTCTCATTATTCTAAAGCCATGAAGAGTCATTACCCACGATGTAGTATTACCTTCTAATTATGTTTCAAGGCCATATACTTTTCTCAGTTGCTTTCTTGCCTTCCCATGTACTCCTCTTCCATTCCATCTCAATCAGGTTAGTGCACTGCAGACTTCAAACATCTCTGTTAAGTTCTGCAAGACATTCTTCAAGCAGACATCATCATTCCTACCTCTTCTCAACCACTATATGTAGTACATAGGGTACAATGTGTCTTCAGGGTTGTGCATACTTGTGAATATTTTCAGTAATTTCCCAGTATTCAGGTCTTTGTATCTGTTGTGTCACATTGTAGATACACAATACATGGGTTTTTTTTTTAATAGATGAATCTCTCTAATGCTGTATAAATTCAATACACTATGTTGCCTTTAACTTAGATTTGTATCTTAAGCTTTCTCTAGTCTCCTGAATGCTTAACATAATAGTTGAATGAAAGTGTGAACTGAAGAAATTTGTTCATTGATGAATAAAAGTCAGACTTGAGCAGTGCGGCAGCCTTCAAGACAACATGTGACCCAGGAGCTATTTTTGTAAGGCTGGCGAAAAAACGAGAGAACTAAAAATTACTGATGTTGTATTTAGAGCATTTTGCCCAGAGTTTACTTTTAGTGTACATATGTGAAAATTTGATAAGCACTGAAAGCATTGTTTTTTTTCTTTGAATGTTAGTGAAGCTTTATTGGAATTAGACTAAAAAAAAAAAAAAAAAAAGATTTAAGGCCAAATCAATGTCAAAAATAAAATGGTTATATGTTATAATAAAAAAATTAGACTATAAATTTAACACATTAACAGAAATTTAACAACTGTAAGTACTTACCCTCTATACCTTAGGTTTAAAATAGATAAAGCTAAAAATTTCACAAGAAATTTTAAAAAATAGGCAATTCTACAATTATAATGGGTGATTTTTAATATACCAATCTCTATCATAGAACAAGCTGATCTTTTAAAAAGTTTTAATTAACTTAATCAAGTTGACATATAGAGAATGCATTCTATGTAAAATTGTCTACATACTGATCATAAGGCAATTTTTTAAAAAAGATTTTATTTATTTATTTGACAGACAGAGATCACAAGTAGACAGAGAGGCGGGCAGAGAGAGAGAGGGGAAGCAGGCTCCCTGCTGAGGAGTGAGCCGGATGGGATGCGGAGCTCCATCCCAGGACGCTGGGATCATGACCCTAGCGGAAAGCAGAGGCTTTAACCCATCGAGTCACCCAGGCGCCCCCATGAGGCAATCTTTTTATTAAAGGGTTGAAATAACACAGACTGTTAATTGTACTAACATCAAATAGAATTACATTATGATCCAGCAATTACGCTACTAGCAATTTACCCGAAGAATACAAAAATACTAATTCAAAGGGTGACACGCACCTGGACGTTTATAGCAGCATTATCTACAACAACATTGATTTTGAAGTCAGAGTGAACTGAATTCAGATCAACCCTTGTCACTTACCAGTTGTATGATCACAGGAACGGGAGTCCATTTCTTTCCCTATAAAATGGGATGGGTGGCACAGCTGTTGACATCTGTCTCCAGAAGTGTCATGGAGATTTAGAGATGGCTGATGCACACGAGGAACTACCCAGCGTCTGGCACTTGAAATGTACACGGTCAGCATTAGTCTCTTTCTTCATTTCCCCTCTGTTTTTAGCTTGCAATCCTGCTTCTGTTTTCAGTATCAATAATATATATTATCGATATTTGAAAGAAATAATCTTTGAAAGCATTTGAATTCTGTTAATAGTAATCATCCATTTCGTAGTAATTTTTAATTGGTATTCATTTTTTATTTGTATATCGACCATGATAAATATAAAATCTTTGTTGCCAAGTATCAGCTATTATTATTTCTTTGTATGCATATGAACCCTCCCTCTCAGATTATGTGTATTCAACATTTGAAACCTGCTGTTCCTATTGTGATTTCAAACAGTTGAGTAAAATAAACAATGATCAAAATCCATGCATGCCATTTTAATCAGTTAAAATAACGGACAATCTGCAGCAGGAGTCTTAAAATATTAGTTTACCTTTTAGAGCTAAAGTTGGCAAAATTAAGTCCAGTCTCCCATGTTTAGCAAAGTTACCACTCTTCTCATGACAAGTAACACTCTCGCATTTCAATGTATTAAATTCTATAGCTCATATACCAAAAGCTGTAAATAATAGTATAGGTATTGTATATCTATACTATATAAGTGTATTAAAGCCAACTTCTTAGATTGCAGTTTATGTTGTTTCCCATTATTTATTTTATTATTTCATTTTTTAAAAAATTATCTATTTATTTTACAGGGGAAGGGCAAAGGGAGTGAGAGAGAGAGAGAGAGAGAGAGAGAGAGAATCTCAAGCAGACTCCCCGCTGAGCAAGGAGCTTGACACAGGTCTTGATCTCATGACCCCAAGATCATGACCTGAGCTGAAATCAAGAGTTGGACGTTTAACTGAATGAGCCACTCAGGTGGCCTTATTTTATTTTTTTATTTTAAAATAAAATGTAAAATACATAATTTAACTATAATGTAATATCTTAAGAATTAAATAACATTAGAGGGGACACCTGAGTGAATAAGTCATTAAAGCGTTTCCCTTCAGCTCAAGTCATGATCTCAGGGTCCTGGGATTGATTCCAGTGCTGGGTTTCCCACTCAATGTGGAGTCTACTTCCCATCCCCACTGCTTGTATGGTCTCTTTCTCTCTCAAACCAATAAATAAAATAACTTTTAAAAAAAGAATTAAATAACATTATTATTTTTCAGACAGCATGTACTATTTTATTGAAGTCCTGGAAAGCTTTCAATACAGAAGTGAACGGTCTGGCAAGTGACAGATGGCAGACATGCTGGCCCTTGAGAACAGAAGTACCAGAGAAATCACGTCATCAACAGCTTAATTTTTTAATTTTACTTAATTCACAATACCTGCTAAACTTTTGTCATATGACTGAATTCTAAGCAACAGTGGAGAAATGAAGAGCGGGGTTGATTATAGGAATGACCACTAGATGTTGCTAGTCATCTAGTTCATAAATCCAAGCGGCCCTATTTTTCTAAAGCTTGCTTCTCCCTTTTAGGTGCCCATACTTCACTTTTTTTCCTTAAAGTGTAGTTGGCATATGATGTTATTTTAGTTTCAGGTGTGCAGCATAGTGATTTGACAATTCTATACCTTATGTTTCTTCACTAATGTTTTCCAGACATGATACCTAATCTGACACTTTCTGTAAAATCACAACGTATAAAAAGTTAAAACTTGTAACATCTCAAAGTTAAAAAAAAAATACTTTGAACTCTTTACTAAATCTCTTTTTTTTTTTTTCGCACTCAATCTCTTTTAGTTATATTTTAAAAGGTAAGAGTTTGTGCCATCCAAGTCTGGAATATAGTTATGATATCTAAAAAGTGATTCTTAATATAAATTTTAATGTATAACCTCCACCTTTCATATCCATATTAATTTGGATATTTTTGCCATGAGGATTAAAAATGATTCAATTCTTTTAACTTAGTTCAACAGGGTACATTTATTCTGGAACTATGCTAAATGAGTACAGTTCAAACTTTCAATTATAGTGTGCTTCTGTTTCTTCCTTTGCTACATAACCCAGGAGCTGGGGAAGGCCTGGTACAGAACACTAGGATTTGGGAAAAGGATTTTTGGTTATGTCTGAAATCTAGAGAACTTGATGGGCAAAATTCTGATAAAAAATATTATAATGATTACTTCCATTGTTCAGGCAGGGTTTTGTGTTTTACTTTTTTGTTCAAAAGCAATCGAGGCAGCAAAAGTAATGAGCCCTGGGAAAGGAATAGAAGGGCTACATGTTACCTCCAAGTCAGTCAAAGAGCATGTTCCAGGAAACATGCTCCCTGCACCCCATGGAGAGAGCAGTATGATTTCAGGAGAGCCTTAAGGGTGCCCGGGAACTGTTCTTGCAGACATCGGATGACATTTCTAGAGGAAGTCACACTTCCTTCTTTAAAATGATATATCACAATGATTTATATCTGTGATTAAACTTCTAATTTGTTACCCATGCATGCTGTACAATGTAAAATGTATAAAAGAATCTGGAGAATATGGAGAATCAGGTGTTTTGTGGAGAAAATGTAAATCAGACAACACTGTCTTTTAAGGTAGCGAAGCCACTATGAAGGAGTATTTAACTCCGGTAACAAGAATCTGTTGTGATAGGTCCTTTAGAAAAAGATTTTGTATCAATAGTATAGGAATGAGTGTTTCAGTCCACAAAGATGGGCCAGCTTTTTGCTTATTCTGTTTCATAATATTTGAATATATAAAAAAAGGTAGAAATAAATACAAACTGATTGACTTTTCTGAATCTCACCTTCCCTAATTTTTGAGTAGGAAAATGAAATAGTACCTGCCATCAAATCAAGAATATGAGTTCACTCGGTAGAATGATTATTTTGGAAGATGTTGGTGATTTAAGCTTCCTTTTTTGGAAACATGAAATGAGATTATTAAAACTTTAAATCTCTAAAGATTTTCTCATCAAATGTTTAATTTTTACTTCTTGTTCTCATATAATGGATCAAGTATAATGGAATAAAACCAATGTTTAGAGCCTTGACTAAATAATGCTGAAAACATAGAGTTAAAAAGCAAAGAAGCTGCAGTAAAATTTCTGCTAGAATCTGGTAATCTTTCAAGTAGAGCTGCTTTGCTAAAATCAAGAATGTGAAGCACCATTGAGTAGAACTTGAATTCCTTCTTAAACCGTTTTCAAGTGGCAATCCACCCAAAAGCTAGCTTTTCCAATCCAAAAGACAGGGTTTCTTCAAGGGAAAGCTTAAGTAAAAAAATAAATATTAGGGTGAGTGAATAGTGTTGCAACTATGTAAATCCTTATGCGGGTCCACTTGACTGTCCAAACATGCAGCAGGAGCTTTCCTTGTAAATCGTTTTATGTGATATTATTTTTGCCATTAATTTCCATTAGATGAAATCCTATTCATCCTTTAAGACTGGGGATATATGACATCTTTCAGGAGACTTCCTTATAGCCCTAGAGCTGACTTTATCACTTCCTTTTCCTCCATACTTCTCACTCCATAGGGAATATATATTTACCTGTTTATTTTTTCCTGTAGGGGAAAAAATGTTTTTCCTCTACTCTTTCAAATTCTCTACTGCAACCCCTGTAACAAAAGACAGGAAAACAAAGAAAAAGCATGCAAATTTTTTTTTTAAGATTTATTTATTTATTTTAGAGAGAGAGTGATGGAGAGTGCAAGGAGGGGGAGGGGTGAAGAGAGAGGGAGAAGGAGAGACTATTCAACAGATTCCTCACTGAGCCCAGAGTCCAATGTAGGGCTCAATCCCACGACCCTGAGACGATGACCTGAACTGATACCGAGAGTCCAACGCTCAACTGACTGAGCCACCCAGGTGGCTCAATGAGCTTTTTTAATATAAGTTTTACATGACATGAGAACCTTCATAAGGGAATGAAAATCCAAAGAAATAGTTAAACCTGAGTGTTGTTATGTTAGGTTTGATGAAGACTGGAACGACATAATAAGACAAAGGTATGAGGTAAATATACTAAACTGAGGGAAATTTCTTAACGGGATGGTCAGATTCCTCTCTTTTCCTTGTCTTCAGAGATAGAGATGTTCCTTTCCTCTTGATATAGAAAGGGTACCTCTCATCTGAGGGTTGTGTGACCTGCTTTGGGGGAGAGTCAGAAAGTCCTTCCTACCACAGCCACTTCTCAAGTTCCTTTACCCTGAAATATGCAACATTCTAAGGTGCTATATTTGGGGTAATGTGTCCTGAACCTCACCATTCCATGTAGTGACCAAGGATTTAATTCTCATTGCTCTGCACATCTCCAAGTCTCTAACCAGCCAGCACTGTAACCCTTACACAGCAGCTGCCTAATTCCTGCTTCTTAATGTTAAATAAACAATAACATAACTCAGATGACAGTGTTTGTTCTCCCTTTAGAATTTGATGCTAATAGCAACATTCTCTGCCTCCCTCTAGGAGGGGTTTGGTAAGCCTCAGGGCTCCCCCTTTCCCTTTCAATAGGCTTTATTTTTAGAATAGTTTTAAGTTCACAGCAAAATGGCTTGGAAAGTACAGAGAGTTCCCATATACTGCCGAACCCCATAGAAGCACAGCCTCCCCTGTTATCAACACCCTGTACCAGAGTGGTAACTTTGTTATTATAATCAAATAACCTACACTGATAGATCATTATCACTCAAAATCCAATTGGGACCAAAAGGGTGACAGTTGATGAACCTACACTGACACATAATTATCACCCAGAAATCATAGTTTACATTAGGGTTAAATCTTGGTGTTGGACATTTTGTGAATTATGACAAATGTAAGTGACCATTATAGTACTGTATAGTTTAACTGCCCTAAAAATTCTCTATGTTCCACCTATCCATCCTGCCTTCTACCTTAATCCCTGGTGTTCTACATTTAGATCCATTTTGAGTTAATTTTTGTCAAGGGTGCAAGATTTATGTCTAGATTCATTTCTGTGTATGTGAATTCCAGTTATTTGTGTGAATTCCAGCACTATTTGTTTAAAAAGTCAATCTTTTCTTTTTTTTTTTTTTTTCCCATTGTATTGCCTTTGCTCCTTTGTCAAAGTTCAGTTGCCTTTATTTCCATGGTTCTTTCGGGTTCTCTATTCTGTCCCATTGGTTTGTCTATTATTTCAGCAATACCACACTGTCTTGATTACTGTAGCCTTGTAGTAAGTCTTGAAGCCAGATAGTGTCAGTCCTCCAAATTTGCTCTTCAATTCTGTGTTGGTCAAAGCTTTTTTCAATCTACCACAGCTGCTGATCAAACACAGGAGAGTGGAAAAGTGAGTCTATAAGTATATTTAGTAAGGACAGCACAGTCTTCATAAAAATATATTGAGACATGGAATAAATCACAGGAGCGCTGGCAACACAGTAAAGAGAAAGAGATGAAGATGACAGATATAGATCAAGACTCAGAGGACACAAAAGCAACTTTGAAATTCAGCCGAAGTCTTCGTAAAGCCACAATTGGATAATAAAGGAGATGGTCAGTGGTTTGAAGAAAGTGGATAGAGAATCATAAATGAAATAGATATAACCATGACTTCAGCATTTTGTTCTAACTTAAAATTGTCCATGTGTCAGCCAGCATTCAGTTCCTAGTCAAAGCCTTCCCATGGCTTGGTTAGTTAGAATTCAACTTTGTCCTTTCCTTAACCACATCATGCCTTATGTTTTCCTGTGTAAGTTTCTGCAAGTGGGGTAAAATTTAGGATCCTTCAAAAGTATTCTGAGTGCAGAATCCTTCTAGAATCCAACTCCCTAAACTTTTATAGTTTATTTTTAATATGACAGCATTTTTTTGAAATTTTCTTCTGTTGACTTTCCTGAGTAGGGCAAAACAAAACGAAAACCAAAACAAAATAAAACAAAGAAAACAAACAAACAAACAAAACCCACAAAGAAAACTCCTACACATTTCATCACCTATGTATAAAATATTTGATTACATTAAATAAATTATTCCTATAACAAATATAACTGGCATTAAAAATAGGTTCAAGGGGCTTCCTGGGTATCTCAGTCAGTTGAGTGTCCGACTCTTGGTTTCAGCTCCTGTTAAGATCTCAAGGTCATGTGATCCAGCCCTGCATCCCCCTTTGTGCTCCGAGGGGAGTATGCTTGGGCATATCTCTCTCTGTCTCTCCCTCAACCGCCTCAAAATTAATAAGTAAATCTTTAAAAAAAGATAGTTTCAAGGAAGTCACTTGAAATATCAGAATTGCAAAGATAGAAACTTTTTTTGTTGTTTTGGCACAATATCCTTCCCTGGCAAGTTCCACAATAATTCAATGGTAATACATTTGTTTGCTAGCTTTAATCAACTAGGGCAAATTAATGACTGGTGGTTATGATCACATAACTTTTGCTCTATAGCTTGAGGACAGCTGGATGTGGATTTCAGCCCCCATGAACTGGGCACAGTAAATCTCAGCCTCAAAGGCAGCCAAGTCAGAGACACCCTAGACTCACAAAGCTGTTTATCTATCTGTAGTGTCTTTCACTCAAATAAGTAATCCTCAGTTTTGTGCTTGTGCCTGTATTTGTCATTCTTTTATTCCTTTTGGTAAATATTTCCATTTTAACTTTTATTAACTTATAATATAATATTTTTAATTAACACTTTTATAATTTTGTGTTTTAGTATTATAAACTATTAATTTCTATTATGGTTTTAATCTTGTTTTTTATGAATTTATTTTACCATTTAAACACATTATGTAATCACTTGGCTCATTTATAAACAACAGCATGGATCAGTATTCCTCAAACATATATCCAGGCATGTATGTTTTCTTTGTTTCTTTTGCTTTAATCCAGGCTATGGCCTAGAGGGATGTATAATTTCTCTTCTAAATCTGGATACTTCGTAAGGGAAAAGTTGCCAGGCAAGCTCTCTGTTAGACAAGCTAGGATGTATGGATATGCTATTTCTCATGCCTATCTATCTCACTTTAGGGAGTTGGTGGCCTGCTCCAGATTAAGTCATTTATCAATACCTAATTTAATAGCACACACATTTCCAGTGTAATATGCTAACAAGCAGTTTTGTATTGTGTTTATATGTTGTATGTTAGGGAGTGATTTTCTAGGTAAATTCATTTGGCTCTTGTGCATTGCCTCATTTGTCATATCACAGTGTTAGTTTTTATTCAAGAGTGTTCTGATCATATTATTGTTCGGTGATCAAAAATATTCAAATATGCAGGCACTTGCTTTCCATTGCATTTTTAAGAGCAGAAATTGGTGATAAATGGACTTCTAAAAAATGTCCTTGTGGATGCCTTGGTGGCTCAGTTGGTTGGATGACTGCCTTTGGCCCACGTCTTGATCCTGGAGCCCAGGATCGAGTCCCACATCGGGCTCCCAGCTCCATGGGGAGTCCTCTTCTCCCTCTGACCTTCTCCTCTCTCATGCTCTCTTTCACTGTCTCTCTCTCAAATAAATAAATAAAAATCTAAAAAAAAAAAAATGTCCTTGTAGTTTCTTGCTTTTGGAGGGAGAGTATGACTGCTTTTTCATACATTATTTTCTGCCTATTTTAATTTTTGAATGTTATATAGTAATTACTGCATTTTTCCTCCTCAACAATTATTATATAGGTAAATAAGAAAATTTAATGATATTTATGCATAAAAAATTAAGAATGAAGTTGTGTTTTTATATCAAGTTGAAATGATAATTTAGAGTAATATAGGAATCCAGTATTACTCATCACTAAAAAATGTTGCCAGCAACTTCCAGGGACAAACTATATGCAGTCCATTGGTTCCTAATTGGTCATTAAATTCCTAGAAGATGCCTGTGAATGCTAAACCAAGGGGAAGAATCTGATTGATTTGTGCAACAGTAAAATCCCTCTCACTGAAAATTGTACACATATAATTTTACAATGTTATAAATGAGGGAAGAACACCATTTGTGGTTGTCACATACATACGAAATCTTTTATGTTTAAAACACAGGAAATCCGGGGAGGGAAACAAGATGGAGGGGGAGTAGGAGGGGGCGTCGTTTCAACCTGTACCCTAAAGTGAGCTGATTACCTACCAAAGAACTCTGATCACCCATGAAATCAGCCTGAGATCAGAATTATACACATATGGATCTCTATGAGGGCAGAAGACGCCAATGGGCAGGTAAAGCGGAGTGAGAACATCAGAATGATACCGGAAGATAAGCAAAAGTGGGAAGGAGTCACCAGAGGCGACCAATTGGCAGTAATACCCCAATACGAGAGTGCCCTGGTCTGGGGACCAGCATTAACTTGGAGCCTGATTGAAAGCACTCAAAAAGAGCAAAGGATTGTGGGGGGAAATTGTGGGAATTGGGGCGGCTAAGGACAGGGGCTTAAGTCCCCAGACCCAGGACAGCCTCCCCTGGCACTGAGCCAGAGAGAGTGCAGTGGAGAAACCAGGTCTTGGTCCCTGAGCCCCCAGTGCGCCCGAGAACGCATGAGGTCCAGCTCCCGTGAGGGGCTGGGAGCCTCACCAGATGGCAGAACGCCGCGCTGTGCTATCAGAGCCTGAGACAAGCGCCCCATACCCTCCCCTGGGAGAGATGGGCCCAGGCCCCAGCCCAGTGCTCTCAGACGGGGAAAGACCAGGCACTCCCAGCCTGGGCCAGAAGCAGGAAAATCTCAGTGTGCGATCGCTGCTTAGAACCTCTCTGGCAGTCTGGAGCTGCCCAGTCAGCCGTCCTGCCATGGTTTTGGGTACAAGCAGGAGATCCTGCATCCCCAGGGACCGCAACTCGGAACCTGCTCTGCCAGCAGCTCTGCAGCACCCACAAGAGAGCAGACTGAGGCTTCTCTCTGAGAGGGAGGTCAGGCTGCAGTTTGCTTTCCTCTAAACCTCCAAAAACCATCAAAAGCTGTCAAGGCAAAAGAGAAAACAAAAACAAACGAACAAACAAACATTAAAACCTCCAGAGAACAAAAGCCTGAAAAACCAGTTTCCTCAGAGCCCACCCCCTTGAGGGGGGTGGCAGGACTTAACTCAGGGAACATCATTGACTGAAAACCCATGTGGCAGGCCCCTCCCCCAGAAAACCAACCAGGAAAGAAAAAAAAAAAAGAAAAAAAAAACAACCACCATTACTTCATAGATACAACTTTTATTTTTAACTCGTTCCCACTATTCTGGTCCATTTTTTTTTTAATATAGATAATTTTTTAACCTATTTACCATCACAGTGAGATGTCCAGTACATCAAATTACACAATAACCTTCTAAACTGAACTTTTTGATACATACACCCATGTTTTTCTTTTGCTTTTATATTTCTTAATTTTTTTATTTTAGTTTAGTTTAGTCTAGTTTATTCTTTTTTTATTTTTATTATCTAATATTCATATAGAGTTAAACTTCAAGGTAACCCCCTTTCCCCAATCAGTGCTACCCCTATAGGTAAACCAATTTTTAATCCCCCTTTATCTCAGGAAAGTTGAGTCCTTTAACAAAGATATCAAGATACATCCAGGAAGAATCAAAATAAACTTCCTCGCCCACACTGAGAATTTATAACCACTCCCCCATCTTTTTCTTCTGCCTGTGTTTCAGTGTATTTGTGTTTGTCCTGATAGCATATAAATCTTATACTTGGGATTCTTTTTGATGAGGTTCTTCCTTTTTTTTTTCCTTTTATACACACACACTATATATATATATATATATATATATATATATATATATATATATATCTCTTTCTCTTGCCATATACTATTATCAGTCTTTTTGTTTGTCTGTTTTTGTTTGTATACTTCATAAATCTTACCTTGAGGCCCATTTGGGCTGAGCCTTCTCTTTTATCTTTCCTTTTTTCCTCTCTCTCTCTCTCTCTCTCTCTCTTTTTTCTTTTTCTTTTCTTTTTTCTCTCATTTGGGTGGGGAATCCTGATTGTTCAGAAGTGTTCCAGGGTGCACCTTGATTGCACCACAGTCAATACATCCAGCTACACCTGTTCAGTCATCTCTAACCAAAATGACTAGGAGGAGGAAGGCCCAACAGAAGAAAAATACAGAGGATGGGCCTTCTGCAACAGAGCTAATGGCTATCGACATAGACAATATGTTGGAAAGGGAATTCAGGCTAACAATTATCTAGGCAATAGCTAGGTTGGAGAAAGAAATAGAATTGATTAGGGCAGAACTGAAAGCAACCAGGGATGATGTTCACAATGTTAGGGCAGAACTGAAAGCCACCAGGGATGATGTTCATGATGCTCTCAATGAGTTCCAACCTAATCTAAATTCTCTGAAAGCTAGGGTAACTGAGACAGAGATAGAATTAGTGATCTGGAGAACAAACAGATAGAGAGAAAGGATCAGGAGGAATCCTGGAACAAACAACTTAGAAGCCATGAAAACAGAATCAGGGAAATAAATGATGCCATGAAACGTTCCAACATCAGAATTATTGGAATCCCTGAAGGGGAGGAGAAAGAAAGAAGTCTAGAAGATATAGTGGAACAAGTTGTCCATGAAAATTTTCCCAACCTCACAAATGGAACCAGAGTTCATGTACTAGAGGCTGAACGGTTTCCCCCCAAGATTATAGATTCTCAAAAGTCCTCAAGACACCTAATAGTAAGAATGAGGAATTATAATTGTAGACAGACCCTCTTGAAAGAAGCCAGGACAAAGAAGCTCCTTACGTACAGGGGAAAGCCCATCAGAATAACATCAGACCTATCCACAGAGACCTGGCAAGCCAGAAAGGGCTGGAAAGCTATATTCAGGGCACTAAATGAGAAGAACATACAGCCAAGAATACTTTAACCAGCAAGACTGACATTCAAAATGGGTGGAGAGATAAAGAGTTGCCAAGACCGGCAAGGCTTAAAAGACTAAGCAACCACCAAGCCGACACTGCAGGAAATATTAAGGAAGGTTCTATAAAAGAGAAAAAAATCCTAAAAATATCATTGAACAGAAATATAGAGACAATCTACAGAAATAAAGACTTCAAAGGTAACACGATGTCAATAAAAACGTATCTATCAATAATCACTCTCAATGTGAATGGCCTAAATGCACCCATAAAACAACATAGGGTTGCAGATTGGATAAAATGACAGGACCCATCCATATTTTGTCTACAAGAGACCCATTTTGACCCTAAAGATAAACCCAGACTGAAAGTGAAGAGATAGAGAAGCATCTTTCATGCCAATGGGCCTCACAAGAAGGCCGGGGTAGCGAGTCTCATATCAGATAAATTAGATTTTAAACTAAATACTGTAGTAAGAGATACAGAAGGACACTACATAATTCTTAAAGGGACTATCCACCAAGATGATCTAACAATTGTAAATATATACGCCCCCAATATGGGAGCAGCCAATTACATAAGAAAACTATTAATCAAGATAAAGAGTCATATTGATGTGAATACATTAATAGTAGGAGATCTTAACACACCTCTCTCAGTAATAGATCATCGAAGCAGAAAATCAATAAAGAAACAAGAGCATTGAATGACACATTGGACCAGGTGGACCTCATAGATATATACAGAACATTCCACCCTAAAACAACAGAATACTCCTTCTTCTCAAGTGCACGTGGAACCTTCTCCAGAATAGACCACATACTGGGTCACAAATCAGGACTCAACCGATACCAAAAGACTGACATTATTCCCTGCATATTCTCAGATCACAATGCTTTGAAACTGGAACTCAATCACAAGGAAAAGTTCAGAAGGAACTCAAAACCTGGAAGCTAAAGACCACCTTGCTTAAAAATGCTTGGATCAACCACGAGATCAAAGAAGAACTTAAACAATTCATGGAAACCAATGAGAATGAAGACACTTCAGTCCAAAACCTATGGGATACAGCAAAGGTAGTCCTAAGAGGGAAATACATAGCCATCCAAGCCTCCCTCAAAAAATTTAAAAATCCAGAATACACCGGCTGTCTCTACACCTTAAAGAGCTGAAGAACCAACAACAAATCAAACCAACTCCACACATAAGAAGGGAAATCATCAAGATTAGAGCAGATATCAATGAGGTAGAAACCAGAGATACAGTAGAACATATCAATGAAACTAGAAGCTGGTTTTTTGAAAGAATCAATAAGATCGATAAACCATTGGCCACACTAATCCAAAAGAAAAGAGAGAAAGCCCAAATTAATAAAATTAATTGATGCAGAAAAAGCATTTGACAAAATCCAGCATCCGTTCCTGATTAAAATGCTTCAAAGTATAGGGATAGAGGGAACATTTCTGAACTTCATAAAATCTATCTATGAAAGACCCACAGCAAATATCATCCTCAATGGGAAAAAGCTTGCAGCTTTCCCATTGAGATCAGGAACACGACAAGGTTGCCCACTCTCAGCACTCTTGATCAACATAGTATTAGAAGTCCTAGCAACAGCAATCAGACAACAAAGAGAAATAAAAGGTATCCAAATTGGCAATGAACAAGTCAAACTCTCTCTCTTCACAGATGACATGATTCTTTATATGGAAAACCCAAAGACTCCACCCCCAAACTACTAGAACTCATACAGCAATTCAGTTACGTGGCAGGATACAAAGTCAATGTACAGAAATCAGTGGCTTTCTTATACACTAACAATGAAAATACAGAAAGGGAAATTAGAGAATTGATTCCATTTACTATAGCACCAAGAACCGTAAGATACCAGGGAATAAACCTAACCAAAGAGGTAAAGGATCTGTACTCGAGGAACTACAGAACACTCATGAAAGAAATTGAAGAAGACATAAAAAGATGGAAGACCATCCCATGCTCTAGGATCAGAAGAATAAATATTGTTAAAATGTCTATACTGCCTACAACAATCTATACTTTTAATGCCATTCCGATCAAAATTCCACCAGTATTTTTCAAAGAGCTGGAGCAAATAATCCTAAAATTTGTATGGAATCAGAAGAGACCCCAAATTGCTTAGGAAATGTTGAAAAACAAAAATAAAACTGGAGGCATTACGTTACCTGATTTCAAGCTTTACTTCAAAGCTGTGATCACCAAGATGGCATGGTACTGGCATAAAACCAGACACATAGACCAGTGGAACAGAGTAGAGAGCCCAGATATGGACCCTCAACTCTATGGTCAAATAATCTTCAACAAAGCAGGAAAAAATATACAGTGGAAAAAAGACAGTGTCTTCAATAAATGGTGCTGGGAAAACTGGACAGCTATATGTAGAAGAATGAAACTCGACCATTCTCTTACACCATGCACAAAGATAAACTTGAAATGGATAAAAGACCTCAATGTGAGACAGGAATCCATCAGAATCCTAGAGGAGAATATAGGCAGTAACCTTTTTGATATCAGCCACAGCAACTTCTTTCAAGATGTGTCTCCAAAGGCAAAGGAAACAAAAGTAAAAATGAATTTTTGGGATTTCATCAAGATCAAAAGCTTCTGCACAGCAAAGGAAACAGTCAATAAAACAAAGAGGCCACCCACGGAATGGGAGAAGATATTTGCAAATGACAGTACAGACAAAAGGTTGATATCCAGGATCTATAAAGAACTCCTCAAACTCAATACACACAAAACAGATAATTATATCAAAAAATGGGCAGAAGATATGAACAGACACTTCTCCAATGAAGACATACAAATGGCTATCAGACACATGAAAAAATGTTCATCATCACTAGCCATCAAGGAGATTCAAATTAAAACCACATTGAGATATCACCTTACACCAGTTAGAATGGCCAAAATTAGCAAGACAGAAAACAACAGGTGTTGGAGAGGATGTGGAGAAAGGGGAACCCTCTTACACTGTTGGTGGGAATGCAAGTTGGTGCAGCCACTTCGGAGAACAGTGTGGAGATTCCTCAAGAAATTAAAAATGGAGCTTCCCTATGACCCTGCAATTGCCCTACTGGGTATTTACCCCAAAGATACAGATGTAGTGAAAAAAAGGGCCAACTGTACCCCAATGTTTATAGCAGCAATAGCCATGGTCGCCAAACTGTGGGAAGAACCAAGATGCCCTTCAACAGACAAATGGATAAGGAAGATGTGGTCCATATACACTATGGAGCATTATGCCTCCATCAGAAAGGAAGAATACCCAACTTTTGTAGCAACATGGACGGGACTGGAAGAGATTATGCTGAGTGAAATAAGTCAAGCAGAGAGAGTCAATTATCATATGGTTTCACTTATTTGTGGAGCATAACAAATAACATGGAGGACAAGGGGAGACGGAGAGGAGAAGGGAGTTGAGGGAAATTGGAAGGAGAGGTGAACCATGAGAGACTATGGACTCTGAAAAACAACCTGAGGGTCTTGAAGGGGTGGGGATGAGAGTTTGGGGGAACAAGGTGGTGGGTATTAAGGAAGACATGTATTGCATGGAGCACTGGATGTGGTGCAAAAACAATGAATACTGTTACGGTGAAAAGAAATTAAAACAATGAATAAAATCTTAAAAAAACACACAGGAAATCATTTCAGTGGTATTAAATATTTATCTGAGGGGTTCCTGGGTGGCACAGTGGGTCAAATCCTCTGCCTCAGGCTCAAGTCATGATCCCAGGGTCCTGGGATCGGGCCCGCATCACATCATTGGGAAATCTCTGCTCAACAGAGAGCCTGCTTCCTCCTCTCTCTCTGCCTGCCTCTCTGCCTACTTGTGATCTCACCCTCTGTCAAATAAATAAATAAATCTTTAAAAAATAAATAAATTTATATCTGGAAGAATGAGCTGAAATGCTTTCAAAGTGGATTAGTTTTCATGATGGATAGAACCAGATTTTGGGGGACATGCTTGTGTTTTTTTCTGCTAGAAGGATAGTATTTGTCAGAACTGAAGAATAAATATAGCATTAAATCTAAGATTATACCCCCAAAACATAGCTATAAAAAAGCATAATGAACATGTTTTCATAATCAAATTTAGACCTTGTCTGCTTTCTACTTTTGGCCAACAAATGTTTCAGTTTTAAGTACCACAAATTGTTCTGATCAACTCTTCAAAAACCAAGTTCTCCATCATATCTACACAGAGAATTAGCCTTGCTGGATTTGAAATTTCAATTAAACTAAACACCCCTTTCTTCATCCTTCAAGTTGTGTAGCTCTATGTTTAATTTGTGAAGAAAGGAATGGGTGAGTTTGTGACAATACTTTGTTGAAAATAATTAATAATGATATATCACATCATAGTAATGATATTACTACAATAATTACTACTATAATTACTACAATAACAATAATATACAAAAATAATTTATATTTTTATTATGGGAATCTTAATTCTTAGAAAAATGTCAAGTGCAATACACCAAATATCTTCCTCATTTTTAAATATAATTGTTCTCTTAAATTTAAAAGTAGTTAAAATGCATTTTTTAACTGCTATTGGGAAGAATGATAAGCAGCTGATTTTTGTTACAGTTTTGTTGTTTATACTTACAGTTGACCCTTTTACAGCATAGGGATTAGGGGTGCAACCCCTTGCATGGTTAAAAATCCACATATAACTTGACTTCTTAAAAACTTGATTACTAATTGTGTTCTGTTGACCAGAAGCATTGTTGATAAAATAAACAGTAGGTTAACACATATTTTGTATATTATATGTAACAAACACTGTGTTCTTAAAGTAAACTAGAGAAAGAAAATGTTACTTAGAAAGGAAGAGAAAAAGAAGAGAAAATACATTTACCATTCTGCATTTATCAATGCCGTCAGTTTGCATCATCTGTTTATAAGTCAAATCATCTGTTAGTATCCACAACGGTATTGTCTATGATACAAAACACTGTAGATGTCATATGTATTACTAATACTATATATAAAAAGCAGAAGATAGCGTGAAAAAGAAATTTAAGTTTATTTACAGGTAAATGATTCATACATTGATAATGAAGAAGAAGCAATGTTATTGCTTGATGGTAGCATGGTGTAATTGATACAATTTCTTTATGGAAGTTTAGCTTGTACACTAGTGAGTGAATCATTATGGCATACACAATTATAATATTGGAAACATTGTTACACTTTTTAAAAAACCTATGACCATAGGCTGATATACAGTTTTTCCCATTATAAGAGACAGGGGCATACTGTACAACAATGTAATTCTTTAAAACCAAAGGTATAAAACAGTAAGAAAACTAGTACATTATTAATTTTATATTAAATATCACTCACCTTTTACCTCTGTAAGGATAGGCTGTGTACTTCCATACAAGCCTCACACATGGTGTTCTACATGATGCATACTCAGTGATGAAAATCATGATGATACAAAAATGTCCCATAAAGTTCTTGCCATACAGTTATTAGATTTTCACACAAAGACAGTCACACTCACAACAGGTAAGTTTATGAACAGAAAAGTTTATTTACAGGTGTGGCAAGATGATTATTTAAGAGGAAGTGGCTCATCATCATAAAGATCTTCATCACCTTCATCTTTGCACTGAGTGGGTTGAGGAGAAGGAGGAAGTGGAAGAGCAGGGAGGGGTTGATCTTGCTGTCCTAGGGATGGCAGAGCAGAAAGAGATGAGGAGGAGAAAGGAAGGCAGGAGAGACAGGCACACTCAGTATAATTTTATAGAGTAAATCATAATCTTTGTCTGACTTTTTTCTTTTTTGTTTCTTTAAAAACATTTCTAGATGATATCAGTCCTTCTTCCATTGTCTTCTTTCGTTTCAGTGTCCATATCATAGAAGAGTCCATGTCATAAAAGAAGGCAAAAGCAGTCCTAAGCAATGAGAAACTTTCTACCAGGTTGTCTAATGTCAATTTTTTTTCTAGCACTAGTTCTTTCTCTCCTTCCTCATCATCTGGCACTGGTTTGGAAGCACTCATCTCCAGGTTGTCTTCTGATAATTACTTTGATGTGGGGTTTATTAGCTCTTAAATGCCTCCAAGATCCATATCTTGAAACTCTTTACTAACCCACTCTTTTTTTTTTTCCATATCCATGTTATCTTTCATAATATTCTTGATTGGCTCCATTATAAATCCTGTGAGGGCATGCACAGCATCTGGACACAGTTTTATCCAGCAATAGTTTGTTGTTGTTGGTTGATGGTTTTCATGTGTTGTTGTTGTTTTTTTTCTATAACAATACTGGCATCTTCAATAGTATGATCCTCCCAGACTTCCATGATATTGTCTCCATTGGGGTTCTCTCTCATAATATGGACAATTCTTTCCATAAAATACTGTGTATAATGAGGTCCTCATGACCCCATGATCTAGAGGCTGAACTGGAGACATTATGTTTGGAGACAAGTAGACCACTTTGACATCCTTTGTGTTGAACTCATAAGGTTTTGAGTAGTCAGAGGCATTGTTCAATATCAAAAAGCCTTTAAAAGACAGTCTCTGCAGTTGCACTACTGGATATTTATCCCAAAGATACAATGTAGTGAAAGAAGGTCCATATGAATCCCAATGTTCATAGCAGCAATGGCCACAATCGCCAAACTGTGGAAAGAGCCAAGATGCCCTTCAACAGAAGAATGGATAAAGAAGATATGGTCCATATATACAATAGAATATTACACTTCCATCAGAAAGGATGAATACCCAACTTTTGTATCAACATGGATGGGACTGGAGATTATGCTGAGTGGAATAAGTCAAGCAGAGAAAGTCAATTATCGTATGGTTTCAATTACTTGTGGAGCATAAGGAATAACATGGAGGACATTAGAAGGAAAGGAAAAGTGAATTGGGGGAAATCAGAGCGGGAGATGAACCATGAGAGACTGTGGACCCTGAGAAACAAACTAAGGGTTTGGGAATGGGTGAATCTGATGGTGTGTACTAAGGAGGGCATGTATTGCAAGGAGCACTGGGTGTGGTGCATAAACAATGAATCTTGGAACACTGAAAAAATAAAATTAAATTCAAAAAA
Organism: Mustela lutreola; assembly: GCF_030435805.1. Taxonomy (NCBI): domain Eukaryota; kingdom Metazoa; phylum Chordata; class Mammalia; order Carnivora; family Mustelidae; genus Mustela; species Mustela lutreola. The sequence goes on from NC_081295.1 coordinate 73,476,346, forward strand.
ATTTTAAACTTGCAGAAATATGAGCAAGCCCACCAAGGTCACTAACACTCAGCTTTTTGACTTATGAGATGTAATAATAAATAATTTTATATATAAAATTTTACATATATATATATATATATATATATATATATGTATATATCAGTCCCTTATTGGCAAGGTAGTTGTTGACTTCAGAGGCAAAACATCAATGGAACCAGTTCAGAAACAGTGCTCTTATTGTCCAGGCCCTCTTGTTGTACAACCACAAGACTGGCAGCTGGTGTTTATCTTTTCTTTCAAGGCTCACGGGTTAGCAACTTTATATATAAGGGCAGTCTTGATCGTAAGCCCAACTACATTTCCACAAAGCAGTAGAGGTAGCCTATCCCTTCCTGCCTTAAATCCTGGTGCTCACTTCTTTTCCTTACTAACAAATACCCTTTGTGGCATATTTTTTCAGTATAGGGCACTTTTTTGTCTATATTAAAAAGCTCATCAGGCAGATATCCTTTCTCTTCAATGATTTTTTTCCCACCCCTTTCTCAATGATTTTCTTAATAAAACCTGTGTGCTGCCTCTTGATGGGCAGAAGCTGCTTCTCTTGTTTATTGTGACATTTTTTAAAAGCCAAGCCTCTTTCTAAAATTATCAAACCATCCTTTTCTGAAATTAAATTTTCCAGCTTTAGATTCTTCACCTTCCTTTTGCTAAAAGTGTCATATAATAACTTTGCAAATCAAATTGCAATCTATAGGTATCCCTTTCTTATAGCAATCCTGTACCCATATAAAAATTAAATTTTCAATGTGAGATAAAAAGACATTTCACCAAAAGTGCAAGCTTTTCATTCCTGCTGGTGTAGCTTTGTACCTATAGTTATGATTTAATACTGCATTTTCACATTTGTTTATGTTTCTCTCTACTGGGAAGGGTATCATGTACAGCCTGTAAGTATTTGTGTAAATTTTGATAAATTTTAACTTTTTATAATAGACCTTTGTATTTTTTATGGGAGCAAATGGTAAAATAGACTAGTGTCTACATAAATTTTATACATTCATAACATACTTAACTTTTAAAAACTTTTTGTCATTATTTCTATGCTATGTAGTTCATCTGTGAGAATTTTAAAATTGTTGCATATCTCCAAAAAAATTTCCAATGTATTTATTGAAAAAACATTCACATCTAAGTGGACCTTCACAGTTCAGACCATGTTGTTCAAAGGCTAACTATAGTTCGTTTCTTTTTATTACTGCATAGTGTTCTATGGCAGAGATGTGCCACTTGTTTTTATTTATCCACTAAAGCTATTTGGATTTTTAGCTATTATGGCTTGGGGCTATTACAAATAAAGTTGCTGTGAATATGTGTGTACAACTCTCTGTGTTAAAATAAATGATCATTTTCCTGGTATGTGTACCTAAGAATTTAATTGCTAAGTTATATGTCTATGGTAAGTTCATCTTTAGTTATATTATTTTTTGAAATATTTATTATTTCATTTGAGAACAGCAAAAGTAAACCCACTACATGTTAACATATCTCATTTTTATTTTTTTAATTTAAATTCAGTTAACCAACATCACTAGTTTTTGGTCTAGTGTTCAATGACTCATTAGTTGCATATAACACCAAGTGCTCATCACATCGTGTGCCCTCCTTAATGCCCATCACCCAGTTACCCCAACTCTCACCCACCTCCCTTTCTACAACCCTCAGTTTGCTTCCCAGAGTCAAGGGCTGCCAAACTATGTCCCAAAATGGTTGCTCATTTTACATTTCCAACAGCAACATATGTAAGGTACAATTTCCTATATCCTTACTAGCATTTGTGTTACTGCTATTTTTTTTTTTTACTTTAACCATTATAATGGACATTTAGTGATATCTCTTTGTGGTTTTAATTTTCAGTGTCTTCAATGGTTAACGATGTTAACAACCTTTTAATGTCTTTATTTGACAGCTGTCACTCTTCTTCAGTAACATGTCTGTTCATGTCTTTTGCCCATTTTTAATGGGATTATTGTTGTTGAGTTTTGAGAATTTTTTTAATATAATCTCAATATAAGTCCTTTGTTGGATATGTGGTTTGCAAATGTTTTCTCTCAGTCTGTAGATTATCTTTCCATCCTCATAGCATAATCTTTCACAGAAGTGCTTTTTAAATTTTTTTTTTAAGTCCAATTGATCAATTTCCTTCTATGGCTTAACTTTTTATCATCTTAATTGAATCTTCCACAAATTTTTTTTACTTTTAGTAAATCCAATTTTTCAATTTCCTTTTATGGATTTTCACTTTTAAATGCTTTTAGAGCCAAATCTAAGAACTCTTTGCCTAGTTCTAGGTCTCAAAGATTTTATTCTATGTTTGTTCTAGAAGTTTTATAGTTTTACGTTTATGTCCTTGATCTACATTGAGTTAATGTTTGTATATGGTATGTAGATTAGATTGAGGTTCTTTTGTTTGCCTATGGATGTCCAAATGCTTCAGCACTATTTATTCAAAAAGCTATCCCTTCACCATTAAATTCCCTTTACAACTTTGTGAAAATTATTTGCACATATTTGTGCTGATTTATTTCATGCTTTCCTATTCTGTTCCATTGATCCATATGTCTATTCCTCTAATAGCACCACACTGACCTGATTACTTTGGCTATGTGGTAAGCCAGGAAGAACTATTTTTCCCACTTATTCTAGTTCAAAAGAGTTTTTAGTTATTTTAGGGCTTTTACTTTCCATATAAGTTTTGGAATAAGACTGTTTACATCTCAAAAGAAACTTACTGAGATGTTGGTAGAAATTGTGTTTAACCTATAGATAAATTTAGAAAGAACTAACATCTTTACTATATTGAGTTTTCCAAACAGTGAATATGTTATATCTTTACAAGTGTTGAGGTCATTTTTTTAAGTTTCTTTCATTATGCATGTTTATTTTATTTTATTTTATTTTTTAAGATTTTATTTATTTATTTGACAGAGAGAGATCACAAGCAGGCAGAGAGGCAGGCAGAGAGAGAGGAGGAAGCAGGCTCCCTGCTGAGCAGAGAGCCCGATGCAGGGCTCTATCCCAGGACCCTGGGATCATGACCTGAGCCGAAGGCAGCGGCTTAACCCACTGAGCCACCCAGGCGCCCCCTGCATGTTTATTTTAAATGTAAACCTAAGTATTTCATTTTCCTTGGAGTAATTGTAAACGCACTTTACAGAAATTAGTTTACATTTCTTAGTGTATAGAAATGCAATTGGTTTGTGCTTGCTCATTTTCTGTCCTGGGTGATTTTCCCATTGTCCTTGTGTTATTGATTTTTAGCTTAATTTCATTGTGGTCAGAGAACATACTCTCTGTTTTAAAAATTCTTTTAAGTTTGTTAAGTTAATTTTATTGTCCAGGCAATAATCTATTTTTGTGGCACTTGAAAGGAATTTTTACTCTACTCCTACTGGGTGGATTGTCTATAAATGTCCCTTAGGGCCCAAAGGATATTTATGATAGCTGTTTTAAAATTCTTGGCAGATAATTTCAACATCTGATTCATCTCAGTATTGGCATCTGTTGAGTGTAGTTTCTCATTAAAATGGTGCTTTTTCTGGTTCTTACTCTGTCCAATGATTTTGATTGTATACTAGACATTCTGACTATCATGTTAGGATACTCTTAATCCTATATAAATCATTTTAGCAGGAAATCACCCTGTTTAGGCTTAGCATATGGATTCCAGTCTACTTTTGTGGGCTTAATTCCAATGACAGTTTAGCTTTCTCAAGTTTTACAAAGTTCTTCTGGTCTGTTGTGTTCTGATGCTGTTGGGCTCCCACTCAAACCCTACTGGTCCCATCTACAGGAACAGAAGTCACTTCCTTGAGGCACCTAATGTCACTGAGGGACATACAGATAATGCAGGTGTGAAGGTCATAGGGACACAGAGGGGTTTGATGTCACAGGCCTATTGGGGGATGGGACCACCCACTCATGCCTTATTTGTGGAGTGGGAGCTGGAATGACCTGGAATCTTCTCTTGCCACTGACCCTGCTCCTACCCATACATTAGACTGCCTGGAGGTGTTCAGGTTGTGAAATGGGAGGCTGGGTTTCCACTAGGTCTCTTTTGAGTTTCCCCTTTCCTAGTGCTTGGCCAGAGAGAGCATCTTTTCTTGTTTTCTGTTGGCAGTTTCAGGTTGTAGGTCTCCCCCTGTGTGGGGGTTACATAGGAGATAAGTGAAAACCCATGGAACTCACCACAATGTCATTTCTAAAATCCTGAAGTTTCTAGTCAGTTTACATTCTACTGTTCATCTTTCAGGGCCCCCCTCCTTTTTTTTTTTTTTTTTAACAATCTTTAGAGCAATATCTAGGTATTTTATTAAATTTAGAGGAGTGGGGAAAAGTGTTTGTGTTCCAGAACCACAAGTTCCCATGCACTCATCTTTTGAACATGCAATCCCTCTTTTGGGAATTTACTTAAAATGTTGTAAATTCTTTTGAAATGGAAGACGAAACAATATACATCTAATGTTATTCACCATGTTATTATTTGTGTTTGAAAAATATTAAGAAAAAATCTGAATGGCCATATATGGGATATTGCTTGGATAAAGTACTGAACGTCCATACAGAGGAGTACTAAGTATTAGCAAGCAAAACAAAACTTTTTTTTAATCAGTTGAGCAAAATCTTTATGAGGACATAATTTCTCAGAACAAAATTAAGTGAAAAAAATCAGGGTGCTGAAGAGTATACATAGTATTCTACATTTTGTAGAAAAAATAAGGGGAAAGTAAGAGATAAGTATATAAATACAGAGATAGATAAATAGATAGATCTTTTTTACAAAAAGATAAAACCCCCTCAGAATGGTTAAACCAGAAACTTTATAGTTTGGAAATAGGTTGGAAAGAGATACGGAAAGGAAAAGGAATGAAACTTTAAGTCTATCTTCCTACACTATTTTAGTGTTTATAATATTAACAATTTACATGAAAAATAAAATTAAATCAGAGAGGGAGGAAAAAGCCATGAGAGACTCTTACAATGAGAAACAAACAGGGTTGCTGGAGGGGAGGTGGGCGGGGGGATGAGTAACAACTCTACATTTAAAACTAATGATGTACTACATGTTGGCTAATTGAATTTAAATTAAAAAAGTGAATAAAATCAAATTAATTTGGATTGAAAAGAAAAACTGAGTGATAACGTAAACAAACAAACCTACAAGCATATAACACATACACACATAAGCACACACAAACACACTTGCACATACCTCTGATGGAAGACTGTACCCCTTCAAGCAGGTTAATTACAGTTTTATACTATCTCTACTCAATTTTGCAAAAGAGATATAACCAAAGTGAAGGAATCCTAGTTTGTTCCTGGTATCTGTGATAGAGTAAACCATCTCATGTCCTGGAAAATTAAGGTGATGTCCTTAAACAATTCTTTGGCTACTTCTGTTTCAATGTCAGCGTGAATCTATATCACTATGTCATCCCTTTATACAAAACACCAACTTCGGGTTAATTTGAAGACATTTCACCAGAAAGAATGATAGAAGACATATTGGATTTGACAAAGACTATGTAGTTGAAAATATTTATTAGGTACTTATTAATAGTCAATCAAGAAAAAATATTGGCAACTAAATGAACTTTCAACTGATTTTACTGCCAAGTCATATTAAAATTCTGCATAAGTAAGAAGTGGTTAACAATGAGTAGCCAAACTTTTCTTGGCCTGTGTCTTTACCCAGTGTGAGGACCACCAACAGACATCAAGTTTCATTTTAAGACTTGTGAAACTGGCATATATCAGGAGAACTAATAACCCTGAAGGGCAACAAAAAAATTTAGACATAGCTTTTCTGTCCAGAACAATTTCTTTGGAATAGAAAATTAAGAGTTACTGAATTTTTTCTTTGTTACTCATCTACTTATAATATATCCAGAATATGTTCTTATATGCTAATGGCAAGTGCAATCAAATACATTGTAGGAAGGCCTGTTTGTGTACATAGCAATATGGGTGTCATGAAAGATTTGTGGAAGAATAGAAATTTGAACTAGTACCCTACCAAGCTCCAACTTATGTCTAAAACTCAACTGAACACATACAAATAAGTTCTCCCTCACGCTGTGTATATCACTGTATTCTTCTTACCACACGCATTTTCATCCGCCTCTGGAACAAGTCTTACCAGAGTTTAACAAGTTAGATGGAAATAGAAGCTATGTGTAAAAAATAAAGCTATTGTGTGTAAATAAAAACAAAGCAGCATGTGTCCAAGAATTATTTCATGTACATATGTACATAAAATAATTGTGTATTATTATATATATTTATACATAATTGTGTACATTTATGTATACATTACATATGTACATGTAATACTTGTGTAATAAATGTGTATAATTGTGTTCTATTATTTTTAGAACACAATTTTTGACATGAATCAGGATACCTCTGAATCAGAAGACAGAATATTTATTATTCATAGAATTCAGTATAAGAGTTCCAACTCATATAACATCTCATCTTTAAAATCTTCTCTCTCTTTTCTTTGAAGATTTTATTTATTTATTTGACAGAGAAAGAGCAGTGGAGTAGGAGCAGTGGAGTAGGAGAGGGGGAAGCAGGCTTCCCAATGCAGGGCACAATTCCAGGACGCTGGGATCCTGACTGGAACTGAAGGCAGATGCTTAATGACTGAGCCACCCAGGTACCCCTAAAATCTTCTCTTATCTGGTGATCCCATTGCTATCTAAAAATTACAGATATCACTCCCTTTTCTGAACTTCCATAATTCTTTGCTCATAACTTTCTCAAGATATTATTTCCTGAAAAAAAAAATGAACTGATTCCTTTAAAATCCTGGGTGGCTCAGTGGGTTAAAGCCTCTGCCTTCGGCTCAGGTCATGATCCCAGGGTCCTGGGATCGAGCCCCACATCGGGCTCTCTGCTCGGCAGGGAGCCTGCTTCCCTTCCTCTCTCTCTGCCTGCCTCTCTGCCTACTTGTGATCTCTGTCTGTCAAATAAATAAATAAATAAATAAAATCTTTGAAATTCTCATTCTCCTTAATATATTGCACTTATCTGATGTTCAATAATTGGATAATTAGTCAAAGAATAAATGAAAAAATAAAGCAACATCCCTCTTCCAGAAGAAATAAAAAGCATTACATCTAGATTCATGGTTGTTTAAAATGACATCCTGAATTCTTAGGATTAGTAATGCCAATATTGTCTAAAAGACTAAGATAATTAAATATATCATAATTGGAAAAAAATTGTTTTGGACCTAATAAATGATGCATAACCATTCTTACTCCACTATCAGTATTCTTAGACATTAAGATGTTTCCTCCTCCTCTGCAGTCTTCCAGCATTGCATATGCACTTCGTTCTCTTCTGTTAGAACACAAATTGTAAGAATTTATCAATGGAATATTACTTAGCCTCAGAAAAGAAGGGGATCTGTGATCTGTGACAACATAGATAAACCTGGAGGACGTTATGCTAAGTGAAATAAACTAGACACATGAAAGACAAATATTACATGACCCCACTCACATGTGAAATCTAAAAAAGTTGACCTCACATAAGCTGAAGAGAACGGTGGTTGCCAGGGACTGGAGGGTGGAGGAAATGGGGAGATGTTGGTCAAAGGGCACAAACTTTCAGTTATAAGATGAATAAGTTCTGGGGATCTTTTTTTTTTTTTTTAAGATTTTATTTATTTATTTGTCAGAGAGAGAGAGAGAGAGCAAGAGCGAGCACAGGCAGAGTGGCAGGCAGAGTCAGAGGGAGAAGCAGGCTCCCTGTGGAGCAAGGAGCCTGATGTGGGACTCGATCCCAGGACGCTGGGATCATGACCTGAGCCGAAGGCAGCTGCTTAACCAACTGAGCCACCCAGGCGTCCCAAGTTCTGGGGATCTAATGTACAATACAGGAAGTATAGTTAGTAGTACATTTTATACTTGAAATCTGCTAAGAGAATAGATCTTTAGTAAACACATACACACAGACACACACAAAACAGTAACTACAGGAGGTGATGGATGACTATTAGCTCAATTGCAGTAATTATTTTATCATATGTATATGTATCAAGGTATCACATTATATATCTTAAATATATACAAATTTTGTCAATTATACTTCAATAAAACTTGAAAAAAGTCAAATTTATGGTAAAGTTCATCTATCACAAATAAAACAACCTTCTTTTTTTGAGACATTACATTTTTAAAGACATGGGGGAAAAAAGTGTAACCACCAGTTGACCCATGAGCTGGATTCAGAGCCTCAGTAGCCCCTCACCCCCACCTCTGTCCCTCTGTCCTTGGAATATGGGTTACACTTGCCTTTCCCACTCCCAGAGACTATTCCAAAGATGTTGTCATGAGAAAGGGATGTAGGTGTTGAAAACACCAACATGATAAATGTGACTAAATCCCGTTAAGGCCACTTCATAAATTTTAAGATTTGGGAGGTGGGTGCAAGGATACATTTATCTTGCTGCTCTCCAAAACAAGCCTCCTATGTAAGTTTCCACTGCTTAGGAAAGCTACTATCTACCAACCTTGAGTGGCCTGCCTCTTGCTTCCATCTCTCCCTGCTCTCCTCATGTTTCAGAGGATACGGGGGAAGTTCCTGAGAAGCTTGTGAACCAACAACATCTGGAAGACAGTCATCTCTGCTACCTTGTTCATCATGGCAGACCAGTGCTGATATAGCACCAAGAGCAAAAGTCACCGCTCAATAAACATCTGTCAAATTAGGTGTGAGCCTTAGGAATTATTTTCTGACAAAAATTTCTTACAAACTGATCTATTATCAGTTAAACTTCTTTCAAGGGATCCAATCAATCTTGCAGGACACTGTTACTTCCTGCTGCTGCCCCTCGGAACAATTTGCTACTTAAACTGTAACCACTGGAGGATTTTACTATTTGCCAAGCACATTTAGATATGGCCTTAAAAAATACTAATACTGACGACAGGTCTTTGGGGAGAAGGACGATGTACGACTGTGAAGCTGGGCAGCTGGGGATGCCCAGCTCGCTCAGGGCAGAACACCGCCTGCTTCAGGGAAGCTGAGCACCCGGAACGCCAGGTCAGCTCAGGGTGGAACGAAAACCGCCTGCTTTCCTTTTTCGTTATCACTCCTTTCTCTTCCCAGAAGTGCCCATTGTTAGTTAGATGAGTCCTTTGAATGTGCTTGGTTAACTATAAACTTTATCCTCCTTGCCTGTCTGCAAGACGGATTAACGTTTGACCTTCATCAGTCCTTCTGTTGGCTATTGTTTCCTATCCAATAAAAGTGAGACTGTGGAGTTGCTCCTGGCAGCAGTCCTTTTCGACTGTTGTCCCCTGCTCCCAGTCTTTTGCAGCTGACTTGTTTGTGCCTAATTCTTCTCTCATCGCTGACTGGAAGCGGCAACTTCCTACCTAGGACTTAGGGAAGCAGGAACTGGCAGGTGGGTTAGACTAGAGGTGATGGTTGGAGCTTTTGGAGAAGCTTTTCATCCTCATTGGTTCTTCATTTACATCCTTCTCAGCGTCTAGAAGGTACCCTAGTTCAGAAGCTCTTTATTTCTCCTCTCTCACATGGTACTGTGGGTTTCCACTCTAGAGTCCATGGCTTTGGCCACCTCTGCTCAGCATCACTTTTTCACATGGGACTGAGCAAGATGGTGATTTGGGTCCCAGTATCCAAAAGGGCTATAAAGAGTTCAGTCCCTCCCTGCCTTTGGTGTTTTTCAGTATACATAGGTTCTTAGGTTCTGTGAGGGACAAGGAGACTTTGTCTCCAGCTCCAATTCTTGGGGCAGCTGAGGTCAGTGCAGAGGAAGCAGAGGATTAGTGGGATGGAGGGAATGGGTCTCCAAACCAGCAAGATGTCATATTTACCTTCAAGGTGGAGCAAAGTATCACACTTATGGTTTTCAGCCCGCTTAAAGCTCTCCATTTAGCTTTTTCAACTACTTAATCTGTTTCCCTATCTGGAAAGAAAGTATAACCCCAAACCAACAAAAACAAAAACAAAAAAAAATGCCTCCATAGACTTACGACTTTAGCCCATACAAATCCCTATACCCACTCTAGGGACTCCCTTGTCTGTTCTCCAGCCTGAGGAGGAGACAGACAATAAACTTCCAATGTTTTCTTTCTGCATAAAATCAACACTAATTTCAGTATCTATAAACGTGTTCTTGCCCCACTTGGAAAGAAAACCAAAACTCTCACTTAGGCTACTTGTTTTAACCACCTTCAACCACTTTCTTCCATTAAGGGGGAAAAAAGTAGAGTTTCAGATATTGGCCAGCTGACCATGTGGTTTGGTTAATATGTCCATGTGCCCATCAGCTCTATGTCCCTTACAGAATCTCTTCCTTATAGCCAAGAATTATTTCATATGTATATTTGTGTATTTTGTTATTTCATGTACATACAATTTTTGACAGGAAACAAGGTGCCTCTGGATCAGAAAACAGATATTCATAACTCATAGAACATCTTAGTGCCAGCTCCTCATGCCCTAATTTCCACAGGGTGTTGCAACAAGGACCAGGTGTTCACCTCAGTGTGCAGTGAGGTTGCACCACAGGAAAGCAATGTTAAGATTACAAGACTTGGAACTGACATAGAGATGATAAGATCTGGAACTGACTGGTGTATCAGCCTGTCCTTCTCTATGCTAATAATGGATGCAACAGGGAGAAAGAGAAGCCCCACCTTCACATTGAAAGGAAGGGCAGCGGCTGAGTTAAAAGAAAGTAAAATTCTTCTATTACATATTCAAATTCCTTACATTCACTAAAGATTAATTTTCTTAACAGTAATCCTTTGTTCAACTTCTCAAAGACAAGCATCTCTCCTACTCAGTTCACCATGGCTGACCAGGGGTGATGGAGCACCAGGAGAAAGGACATTGCTCAATAAATATCCACTGAATGAAGTCTGAAGCTTGGGATTATTTATTTGATAAAGAATTCCCTGGCAACTCACTGTGATTGAAGTAAAAACACAGCACCTGCATATAGAGAAGGGCTGAGTCTGCATGAGTCCGTAGCCTGCATATTCCCAATGATGGCTTATGATCAGGTTATAGTACAGCAGTTCTGAACTAATGTCTGTGCATCAATCCTGAATTCTCTTAGCCTCTCTGCTGACTGTAACTATTGCTGCTAGGATAGTTCCACACTAAGCTCTGACCTGCTTCATACATGCAGTGTGCAGCTTAACTGCAGTATCTACTTTTATTTTGTATCTACTGCCTGGGCGTCTGCACCACTGTTGCTGCCTGAGACACTTGGAAGAATCCACTTTAAAAATCCACTTTAAAAAAATTTTCAAATCCTCTTTAAAAAAATATTTCTGCTAAAAATTACTAAAAATTCTAGAGACTGATATATAATCAACAATTTTTACTTGGGAGATGATTAACAAGGGAGGTATCCTAATCTGTTTGGTAAGGCATTTGTTTACCTCCACCTTCTTTTTTAAAATTTTTAAAAAAGTTTTATTTATTTATTTGACAGACAGAGATCACAAGTAGGCAGAGAGAGAGAGGGAAGCAGGCTCCCTGCTGAGCAGAGAGCCCAATGCAGGGCTTGATTCCAGGACCCTGGGAATCATGACCTGAGCCGAAGGCAGAGGCTTAACCCACTGAGCCACCCAGGCACCCTACCTCCACCTTCTTACTGCCATGGAAGGGAATTCTAAGTGTTGATGAATCAAGGTGCAGAAAAACAATATAGCTTCCTCCTCTATTTCCCAATAAAGATCTTGCCATAATGTCAATCTCCAGGCTAAATACCATGGTTTTCAATCTTTCCTAGATCTGTGTAATAGCTGGTGGTATTTTTGCTTCTTTAACAGAAGCATCTAATATCTCTAATGTGTATTCCCCTCTGTGGAAAGAAAGTCCTGGTCAGTTCAGTGACTACAAGACAGAAAGTGGAAAGTACATCATTAACTTCTGGCATTACCCTGATAGACTGGGATCATATAAAATCCTCCTGAACAAGACGGCCAAGTATTTTGCAAAATTGTCACCAGAAAATGAACTGGTGGGGACTGCCTGTACATCATGGATGGCAATATCATACAGGTAAGAAAGTCTGTTTTTCATGACAATGACCCGTTAAGTGTGACTTGATTAGGAAGTAGTACATGCACATTTAGCATCATGTTTTTGAAAATTGATTTTTTTCTCTCACTTTCCTATGACTTTTCCAGCATTTGCATAATATCATGCTTAATTTCTAGCAAGTATTTATGGAATACCTCTTACCTGCCAAGTTCTAAGCACTGAAGAGTACTTACAGGAACAAAACAGTTAAGGTAGGAAGAGACCGTAGGTCTGGTCTGTGATGACATTCTAAGCTAGCGTTAAAACCAAGCTTGTGAAGGAATCTCCGGACATCCAATATAATTTCCATTTAAACATAAAGTCCACTGGAAACAATAACCAATTCCCCCAAAGGGTGCACCCATCTATTCCTAGGAAAGTTTTCAGCCCTGGGTCCAGTAATGAGTGAATAGTGAAGTAGAATATTGGATACGGTACTTTCAAAATTTCATTTTCATTTTAGAATACAATATATGAGATTCAGCTGTTTCTCTTTTTTTAAATTTATTTTTTATTTATTTTCAGCATAACAGTATTCATTATTTTTTCACCACACCCAGTGCTCCATGCAATCCATGCCCTCTCCAATACCCACCACCTGGTTCCCCCAACCTCCCACCCCCGCCCCTTCAAAACCCTCAAATTGTTTTTCAGAGTCCATAGTCTCTCATGGTTCATCTCCCCTTCCAATTTCCCCCAGCTCCCTTCTGCTGTTTCTTAAGTGGCTAATTTCACTTAGTATTTAATTGAGCTGAACTCTGTAATATGACTGGAGAAAACCAAAACAGCAATACAGGTTATGAAATTAGCCCATAAAAGTATTTCACCAACAGTATGTTAAGTCTCAAAGATGAGATAAGGACTGTAAATACAAGAGTAGCTCAGGAAGGAGAGTGACAACTATGGGCTGAGAATATCATGGGAAGGAAGTAGGGCCCAAGAGCTTGATGGAGACATTGTTAGAAAAAAGTGCTGGAATACAAATTACAAAGATGGCAATGATAGCAGGTTGAACCAGAAGACTACCAGATTGGCAGGAGAACTGGAACATGAAAGAGTAGTGGGTAGTAAATTTAAGAACGATGAGGGTCCATTAAAGAGATGTCTTTAAAGTCAGACTGGAGAGTTTTAATTGGGCTCTTAAGCATATGATTTAGTTTAGTAATAAGCATCTAATGCTTACAAAGTACTTAAACACTTTAAGTACCTTTAGGTTGCTTAGCAGAGGTTTTAAAAATATACAATAGTATAGTATAGTTTTATTTATATATAATAAACATACTTTAAATGGCACATTTAAAAATGCATTTGGGGGGAAGTTTGATATATATCCATAGCCTTGGACCTATCAGCACAGATAGTGGACATGTAAGTCATTCTAAAAATTTTCTTTTCCCCTTTGTATTCTCACCTTCAGGAACTTCCCTAGTCTGGTCTCTCTCAGCCCTCCCCACTCCTCTAACTTCTCATGCCTCTCACTCCTCAACTTCATTGGTAACCACTGATCTGCTTTTTATCACTGCAGTTTAGACAGCATTATCTAGAATTTCCATATAGACAGTTGAGTGCTCTTTTTTTAGTCTGTTTTATTTCAGTTGTCACAATTATTTTGAGATTCATCTGTCTAGTTCCATATGTCAGTATTTTTCATTTTTATTGGTTAGCCAAAATTTTAATTAGAATAATGTTTGAATTGGGAAGAGAATACTGGGAGTCTGCAGCAGGATAAGGCAGTGACACCAAAGAGAAAAATAGACGAAAAAAGGGAAGACTATGACAAGCATGCAAGAAATTGGTAGTAGATATCATTGCTTGCCGTCAAAGCACTCACAGCATGGTTAAGAAGGCATTAACGAGGGCACCTGATGTGATAAGCACTGGGTGTTATATGCAACTAATTAATTGTTGAACATTGTGTCATAAACAAATGATGCATTATATGTTGGCTCATGGAATTTAAATTAAAAAAAGAAAAAGTAAAAAAAGGAGAGTTAGAAATGATTTAGCCATAAGACAAAGAGCTGAAGCATTAGGTACTAGAATAAAGTGAATGTTGTGAGTTACGGTAATCTGGGTATAGAGTAAGATTTGAAGTAAACTTGGAAAAAAGAATGTTGAAGAGCTTAAAAAAAAAACAATCCATGAAGAAAGAAATAGAATGAACTAAAGGACAGAGTTTGGAGTTAGCGTGGTATATGTAAGAAAAAGACAAAAAGAGAGGGAAATGTTGGGAGGAAGGGATTATACATAATGTATGCTGCAGAAGTAATATAATTGAAAAAATACAGTAAATTTACAGCAAAAAATAGATTTGAATAGTAACAAATATAACATTAATTTTGCTCTGGAAAAATGGGGATGACAGAAAGCAGTTTTAGTCAAGTTTATTGAGAATGATGTATTTTTTTGCCATGGGAAGACAAAGAAAAAAAATTCCTCAGAAGATAAAACAGCAGTAAGCAGGCCCAGCTTACCTGTAAAGAAGGGGAAAGTGCTGAAGATGTCAAGAACAGTAGTGAAACTCTGAACAGGAAGTTCAGGGTGCAATCTTCCTTGACTGTCAAGGTCAAGGGCTCACAGTCCCAGGCATGTGCAGTTGGAGACGATGTGGAGTCTCTAATTAAGGAGGACTGTAGAGGAGAAGACAGAGAAGTTAACGACTTAAGGAAATCCTTAGATTTGCATCATGGGTAAACATTCTCAAAGACGGAGTGTTTTAAAAGGGACAGAGAGTCTTAGAAACAGATTTCAAAACTCCCAGATGAGACGAAACCTAAGAACCAGAGAGGTAGGTTTCACATATTTGGATATTATTCCAGTTCAGAAGAGGAATAACAATTTTGAGAAATTTCCATGCATTAACAGAAATTACCCAGGTTTTCCCTCTTGCCCACTGAAGGATAAACAGGTCAAGAAGAGCCAAAAGAGAAACCAGAATGAAAAGTAAAAGGGAAACAAAAGAGGTTCATGGGAAACAGAACCGGTGAAAAGAAATGATCTAGTGAACACAGGGGAGGAACAGGAAAGAAGAATAAATGAACGTTGCAGGAAAAGAGCACTGGGAGAAAAGAAGGGGAGGTACCCAATAGCTGGGCCAAAGAGAAGCTGGAGTGGCAAGTGAAGAGCGAAAACAGTGTAAGCGTGAAGCCAGAGATAACAGAAGGTTAGCAGGAGTAAAGAGAATAAGCCAGTATGAAAATGGTGGAAACAGGGAAAGAGACGGTCTTAAAGTCAGAGATAGTTGAAGGGAGTCGCAGGGAGTGTATGCAGAAGGTACAAAAAACCCAAGCGTGAATGAAACAGAATGGGATGTTTTGAAAGTAGGAGATGAGAGAGAATGACAAAGAGAAAAGAGATAAAAATACAATAATGGCTAATGTTTATGGAAGCACATATTCTCTGAGCTGAGCATTTTTTGTGCCCTTCATTTAATAACCCCAAACCTCTCTGAAGTTATTATTGCTAGTCTCTCAGTAAGTACATGAGAAAACTGAGGCTTGCAGAAGTTATTTATTCAGGGTCAACAAGTAGGTAGGTAAGCAATGAAAAAGGATTTGATTTTAAGCAAATAGAGCCTGAATTTTGCTTATTATACATGAATAGTCACTCCCTAATATTGAAGATAAAGAGTAGTTAGTAAATATAAGACACAGATGCAGATGCTAAAAAAAAATAGGGCCCATGAGAGAGAGTTGAGCATTGTACAGATGCCAAGGAAAAGGAAAAAATATAAAGGCACCTGCGTGGCTCAGTGGGTTAAAGCCTCTGCCTTGGGCTCAGGTCAAGATCCCAGGGTCCTGGGATCAAACCCCGCATCGGGCTCTCTGCTCAGCGGGGAGCCTGCTTCCCTTCCTCTCTCTCTGCCTGCCTTTCTGCCTACTTGTGATCTCTGTCTGTCAAATAAATAAATAAAATGTTTAAAAAAAATTTTTTTTAAGGAAAAAATGTGAATGGCAGATGGAAAGCAGAAAGTCATCAAGCGAAGGAAAGACAGTGATGGGAAGGCTGATACAATTCTTTATTCCTGTAAACATATTATGTTTAGTTACATATTGTATCTACAGCTTAGAAAGGTGCCTAGTAAACTCAACTCTAAGTTTCCTCTCTTTTAGGCGGATTAGCTGATCCTACCCAAAGTACAGACTGTGGCCATAAGTCTGGCGCTCATCTGTGTATCTCTGTGGACAGTTGGTAGGCTGGTGAATTCAGTGTGACAGTCAAACCTCAGATTGATGACCTTTCCACAAAAAATCAATTTAACCTAGGATCCCAATTAAAGAAACAAAAACCAAAACCAGAATCATTGCAAAAATCATCTGTTTGACCCATATCTGGGTGTTTTGAAGATGAGTCTTGAGTTAAGTATTTTTTAAATTTACCAATAAATTTATCCAATTATAAAAATATCAATTTGGGAAAATTAGTAGCCTGAAAACTTGATTTAAATACATAAGACAGAAATAAGAGTTTGTTATGTTATCAGATAAAACCTGCTAACAAGAGAAATATCTAGATTAAATATTAGAATATTATAAAGCTACATCAGATTTTCAGATTTAAAATAAAAACTTAGAGAAGTATAGAATTCTGCTACTAATTTTTTTGTTTCAAGTTTTTATTTAAACTCTAGTTAGTTAATTCTGTTACTCATTTCTAAATTTTTCACTTACTATGCCTTAGAATTTAATTAATATTTTTAAATTCCAGTACAATTATTATCTGTGATTTAAAATAATAAATCTACAAGATATATCAGTTTTGCTTTATGAAAATATGGTTTTTAGGAGAAGCATATTCAAATTGCATAAAACACTAGGGGAAATTTCTGATAAAATTTCCAAAGTTCCCAAAATTACCACTTAAGTTTTATAACATTTCTAGATCTTTAGGCTCACTTTTATGATAAATTCCTCTACTTTGAAAAAAACTCTTTTGTGTGTTAACAATATTAATAACTTTTTTTATACAGACCTTAATTATTATCTCTCTGCAATGCCCTTCCTGGCTGCAGTTGATTCTGGCATAATGGGGATATGATCAGACAAGGTCACCTTTCTGCCACCAACAAAGGATCAGATAGATTTTTGTTGCAATGTTTCTAACTGCCATTCATCATTTCCAGAAGCAATGAAAAAGTGGAATGAATTTTACTAGGGTTTTTTTTTTTTAGTGTTTTTTTTTAAGATCTTATTTATTTATTTTGACAGAGAGATAGAGAGAGAGCACAAGTAGGAAGAGCACCAGAGAGAGGGAGAGGGAGAAGCAGGGTCTCCATAGAGCAGAGAGCCTGAAGCAGGGCTTGATCCCATGACCCTGAAATCATAACCTGAGCCAAAGGCAGACACTTAACTGACTGAGCCTCCCAGGTGACCCTCATGTTTTAATTATACCCTTCAAGGGTAGCCAGATAATTTTTGAATAGCACTTAATGTAGCTTTTTAAAAAATACATTAAACAATTGTTCTTAATGAAAAAAGCTGCTAATATGAAATTACTGTAGTTACAACAGTATTAGTATGAGTGAATTGCTGCATGACATCGTACCTCATTAACATCCTCATTACCAATACTGTATCAAGGTCATGCTATCTACTATTTTCATACCAAATAAATTATATACACACCTGTGAGCCCAGAGAAATTATGACTTAACAGTGCATGAAGTGTCCTAGCTCATGATAATTTCAGGTCAACTGAGCAATAACTGGTCTAGAAATACAATTGTGTAATAGGTTTAGTGAATTTGATCAGCTTATTTCAACTGTCTTGATAAAAAAAATCACATATGAGTTGACTGAATTAGCATTTAACAGTCAGAATCAAATATTGATGTCTAAAGTAATGAGCCATGAGTGAAAGAGTACATGACTAAAAATGGGTTTCCCTTTAGTTCTCTTCAGTTCCCTTTAGTTTTGTTCATTAAATTGCATATGATTAGATAAAACACTCTTACACTTGACACTTGGTGGGAAGTTCCTTGCATGGCAAGAGAAAAACAAATACATAAAATACTAAAGATGTGGCTCTGAGCAGTGTGAAATCTTGAACATTTCTAAAAACACATGGTTTATTCCTTTTGTATAGATTCAGTATCAATAGTAATTAAAATGCTTATATTAATGTCTTTAGGGAGTGTTCAGCATTAAATCTTTCATACCTGAACTTTTAGGGAAAAAAATGTTTTCCCCTTACTTAGAATGTTGAAAAATTATATTTGTAAATAGAATTGATTTTCAAGAAGACAGATTGTTATAATTGCCTAAATATCAGTAACATTTTTTGTCTTTGGCAGCACGTAAAGTCACATCCTAGTAGCTTTGATGACCTGTTGGAGTACTTATGGGCTCACATGTCTCGTCTTTAGAGGTTGCTCATAAAAATTTTCAAAATAGGTAAGAGTGGATCTGAAGTTATTTTGTTTGGGAGCACCCGGGGGGCTCAGTTGGTTAAGCATCTGACTCTTGATTTCTGGTCAAGTCATGATCTCAGGGTCATGAGATTGAGCCTCATGTTGGGCCCCACACTGAGCATGGAGCCTGCTTGAGATTCTCTCTCTGTCTCCCTCAGCCTCTCCCTGCCTGCTGACACTTTATCTCTCTAAAAAAGGAAATAAAAGAAAAGAAAGAAAAACAAAGATAAGAAAGGAAAAGAATGTTATTTTAATATGGTAACAATCTTTCCATCTTACACTATCTTTTTCATCAAAGGCTTTTTCAGTTTACCTACTCACCAATATGTCAAACATGAGGACATATTATGATAAAATGGGAAAATGGGAAAATGTTTTATTGGATAAAGTTCAAAACCATGTTACAAGCAGCACAGGAATATAGGAAGAAAAGTATGCCTGTACCACAAAACAGCAATAAAACAAAATGAATTCAGAAGTACAAGGTTTTTTTTAAGGTTGTTTTAGCACAAACTGATGTCTGTAAACAAAAAGGATGTGATGGCAAACAAATATAGGATCTCTGCCTCACTTTGATAAAAAAAAAAAAAAAATAGCTTAGTTAGCATGTATTTGTAGGGGAGTATCCAAGAAGAATCTTGGTTACTATACCAGATGGCTAAAATGTCCCCATTTTATAGCAAATGAGATTGAATAAGACAGCATGACTTGGTATGGAAGTGAATGACACTGTATTGGGGATGGTATCTGCCACACAGAGTGAGACATGCTGTAAAAGAAACTAAAGAATAGGTGAGTTGTTTAAAGTACACAACAAATATAGGCACTCATGTATGAGGACTTCTTGTTGACCAAGTACTGTTACCTTTCCCATTGACTGCAAATCCCATGAAGTTAAACAAATCACAGAATCAGGAAACTTACATTGCTTCAGATATTTTATTTCTTAATAGTGCTTCAAAGGCTGATTTTTATATTGGTCAACAGAAGAGCTTATCCTCTTGGCATGTCTGTGGGGTGAATTAGGATTGTAGTCTTCATAGTATCTTTTTGCCATGACTCAACAGCTTGATTCTGATCACTGCCAAGGAGAGGGGAGATTATCAGCCAGTGAAATAAACAGGAGTTGTCAACATCAAAATTGGAATTGAGATCAGGGCATTGTATAGAAAGTAGTTTATAAAATATTATTTTTTGTATACTTCCCCAAAGACACGCAAAACTAAATTCCTCTGGGAAATAGCATTTTTCATAGCAACTCTCAACGGATGAGATCAGCTTTCTGTGTCTGAAATAAAACAACAAAACAGTATTTATTACAATTCTAGGAAGGGAAAGTTATATTGTCATGCACAGAATCTCTGAGCAGAGCACTCTTCTCATCTTTAGATGGGTTATTAGGAGATGCAGAGTTCAGAGATTGGTAGATTTTTAGCCATTTAAGTGGGTTGAGTCATCAGTATAAGAGGGCTACTCGGTGAGACAGTTGGCAATTGACATTAGAGATATATTTATGTAAGGAGTCCATTCCTGATTGGCTGACTTTCAGATATGAGGGCATCTCACATATTAGATGCTTGCCAACACTGGTCACTGAAGCAAGTTTTTGTTGATAGATTCAAGGAAGTCTAAAAATGGTTTTGTGGCTTCTTGTTACTATGTCTACAGAGAATTTGTCTTTTTCTAGGACTCACAAACATGAGCAAAACTGAGGGCATACCCATGCAAGAGCTGAGAGGACCCCAATGTCTCACCTCCGACTACCTTGAGGGCCTGGACAAATAGGAAGTAAAGGCTTGGGCAGAGTTGTAAAAGGCCTTAGCACTGAAGGTGTACCCCAACACATACACAGAGCTCCTCAGCAAAGGGTGGAAGACTTGAGTTAAGGGAATTTAAGAAAATCTTTAACCTAATCATAAGTGGACAATTAAGGTTCTGAGCAGGGATTTCTGTGATGACTCACTACAGAGACACAGAGTGAATGACAGAATTTTTCTAGGCAAGTGAATAAACAAATAATGACAAGAAAACCAAACAACAGCAAACCCTGGTAAGGGTGGGAATCTGACTTTTAGAGTTTCTACTTTATAGTGTCTGAACTATTCAGTGTTCAAAAAAAGGAAAGAGAGATAGATGTACAAAGCATGGGGAAAATAGTGCATACATGCACCATTCCCCACCACATACACACACTTACACAGAGATAATCAGTCATTAGGAATTGTTCCTCTGAGTTCAGATGATGGACAAAATTTTTGAATCACTTCTTATGAGCTTGTGTAAAAAAATATAAAAGAAACTGTGTCTAAAGAATTTAAGGAAAGTGTGAATTGACAACAATGTTTTACTAAGTAGAAATTATGAATAAAGAGGTAGAATTTATAGAAAAAATAGAAATTATGCAGCTGAATATTATAATAGCAAAAATGAAAAATTCACTTGAGGAATTCAAAAGTAGGCTAAAGCTGGCAGGAGAAAAAATCCATAAACTTGAATATAGGTAAATTGAAATTACCCAGTGTGAGGAACAAAAAGAAAAAAGGATGCAGAAAAATAAAGAGAGCTTCGCAGACCTGCAGGAGAGTGGAAATGGAACTCTATTGCTTCAAAATTTATGTAAATGGTTAGAATATGTTACTATTAATATGAACTACATTGTTTTAAGATAGACAGTAATTGTAATCTCACCAGCAAAGAGGAAGAGTTAAGAAATTAAAAGGTAGATAAAAGATTAGAGAAAGATGATAGAAAAAAAAGCATGGGGAAAAACATTTATACTGGAAAATACCCAGTTAGCACAAAAAAAGGCAGTAATGAGGAAAAAGAGGACAAAGACATAAAACATAAGAACTGAAAGAAATTGTCAATATTACTTGGATAGCAAAATGAAAGATATTACACAAAAACTACATGCCAACATTTCTTATGAATATAGTAGACACAAAAATCCTCAATGTAATGCTAGTAAACAGAATCCAGCCACATATAAAAAGAATAAACCATGGCCATATAGGATTTATTCTAAGAATACTAATTTGGTTTAGTATCTGATAACTAAATAATACACCATATTAATAGAATAAGGGATGCAAATCACAAAATCATCACAATAGATGTAGAAAAAGCATTTGACAACACTCTTTTATGAAAAAAAAAACATTAAAAAAAGACTAGGAATAGAAGAAAAGTTTCTCAGCTTGTTAAAGGGCCTCTAGAAAAACCTACAGTTAACTTCATATTGTGAAAGACTAAATGCTTTCTCCTTAAAGTGAGAAACAAAACAAGGTTGCCCGTTCTTTCATCTATTCAAGATGTCACTGAAGGTTTGAACCAGGAAAATTAGGCAGTAAAAAGAAATGAAAGTAATTTAGATAGAAAGAGAAGAAATAATACTTTCTCTCTAAGAAATCCACTAGAAATATTATAATTAATATATGAGGTCTTCAACCTATCTGGATAAAAGGTCAACATCCAAAAATTAATTATATTTCTATGTAATAGCATTAAAAAAATCCTAAAATGAAACTAAGAAAACAAATGCATTTACAACATTATCAGAAAAAATAAAATATATAGAAATCAAGTTAGCAAAAGAACTATAGAACTTGGATACACTGAAAAATATAAGGTATTTTTGAAAGATGTGAAAGAACTATTTAAAGGAAAATCTTCTTGTGTTCACGGATTGGAAGACTTAATATTGTTTAAATGGCAACTAAACTTACTCACAGATTCAATGCAACCTCTGTTAATCTCTTACTACAAAGGTACAGTAATCAAGACAGAGTGTTGATACATGATAATAGATATATGGATCAATAGAATAGAATTGGGGTCCCGAAACAAAAGCTGTTTTCAACAATAGTGTAAGACAACTTGATGGGTAAAGAATAATTTTTTCAACAAATGGTGCTGGGGGAACTGGCAATTCACATACAATGAGAGAAGTTTATCTCCTATAAAAGCAGAATTGACTCAAAATGCATTATAGACCTAAATGTAAGAGCTAAGCCTATAGATTTCAGTCTAAAGCTTTTGGTCTTTGGGTTAGTCATTTTCTTCTAAGATGAGACACTAAAAGCACATGGGACAAAAGATAAAAATAGATAAAATACATTTCTTAAAAGCTTAATAGATTTGGTGCTATGAATGATACCATCAAGAAAATGAAAGACAATATACAGAATGCAAAAATATATTTGCAAATCATATATCTGTAGGAGTTTTACATCTGAAATATATTTTAAATATTTTGTAATTCAATTTTAAAAGACAAATAACCCAATTTTTAAAAATGGAAAACTGATTTGAGGAGGTATTTCTCCAGTAAGTACATATAGAGATGCTAAAAATCATTAGGCACTAGGGAAATAAAATTCAAAACCATAAGATACCACTTTACAAACACTAGATTAGCTGAAATCTAAAAGATAAATAGTAACAAGTGTGAGAGGGGGTAGAGTATTTAGAATTGCTTGTAGGTATGGAAAATGGTGCAACCACTTTGGAAACTAGTTAAATAATTCCTCAAAACATTAACTGAGTGCTATTTATGACTCAACAATTTCACTCTGAGGAAAATATTGGAAAGAACTGAAAATCTTATGTCTTCATCTGTTTTTTATGTCCTGTTGGCTCTCCCACAATCTATACAATGTCTAGTTGTGCTATTATTAAAATTGTGTGGCCCTTAACTTAATATCCTTATGTATTCATGTTTTCTCCTTCTTAAACTTGAGAGTTGGCTGCAATTTGATAAGAGCGTGGACGGCCAACCAATTTTTCTATAATCAAGGACAGTTGGTTATTTCATCCTCTATACTCCCATAGCTCTATATGAACCATGTATATACAGGTATGTTTTTTTTTCACAGATAGTAACTAGGGGATATGTTCCAGTTACTTTCTGAATCCATAATACCTAGACCCTGATGTATGTATTACTTAGAGTAATTCCAGGGGGAATGTAACAAACCATATAACTTCCATAATAAGACTTGAAGGACATAGGGCAAAATGAACAAGAAACAGCATGTAAAATGGTTCAAAAGGAACAAGCATGGTTCAAAATAGTAAGTTGTTTACGTGGTCAGAAGATTGCTAGAACAGGTGATGCAGATTATGTATCTATATTATGTATATATAGATAGATAGATAGATAGATAGATAGCTACAGATTATATAGATATAGATATATATCTGTAGAGAATAATTATGTGTTTGTATATGTATATCTATCTATATATATACACACATGCATACAGTTGTGTATGGGTGGCTCAGTTGGTTAAGTGTCGATCTTGATTTGAACTCAGGTTATGATCTCAGCCTAGTGAGATCAAGACCCACACTGGGCTCCAAGCACGGTGAGGAACTTGCATAAGATTCTCTCTCGGAAAAAAAAAATTCTCTCTCTCCCTCTCCCCCTATGTGTCTGTTTTTATGCCAGTACCATGCTGTCTTGGTGATCACAGCTTTGTAGTAAAGCTTGAAATCAGGTAACCTGATGCCTCCAGTTTTATTTTTGTCTGTACTGTCATTTGCAAATATCTTCTCCCATTCTGTGGGTTGCTCTTTGTTGACTGTTTCCTTTGCTGTGCAGAAGGTTTTGATCTTGATCAAGTCCCAAAAGTTCATTTTCACTTTTGTTTCCTTTGTCTTTGGAGACACATCTTGAAAGAATTTGCTGTGGCTGATGTTAAAGAGGTTACTGCTTATGTTCTCCTCTAGGATTCTGATGGATTCCTGTCTCACGTTGAGGTCTTTTATCCATTTCAAGTTTATCTTTGTGTATGGTGTAAGAGAATGGTCGAATTTCATTCTTCTACATATAGCTGTCCAGTTTTCCCAGCACCATTTATTGAAGAGACTGTCTTTTTTCCACTGTATATTTTTTCCTGCTTTGTTGAAGATTATTTGACCATAGAGTTGAGGGTCCATATCTGGGCTCTCTACTCTGTTCCACTGGTCTATGTGTCTGGTTTTATGCCAGTACCATGCCATCTTGGTGGTCACAGCTTTGAAGTAAAGCTTGAAATCAGGTAACGTGATGCCTCCAGTTTTATTTTTCTTTTTCAACATTTCCTAAGTGATTATGGGTCTCTTCTGATTCCATACAAGTTTTAGGATTATTTGCTCCAGCTCTTTGAAAAATACGGGTGGAATTTTGATTGGAATGACATTAAAAGTAGAGATTGCTCTAGACAGTATAGACATTTTAACAATGTTTATTCTTCTGATCCATGAGCATGGAATTATCTTCCATCTTTTTCTGTCTTCTTTGATTTCTTTCATGAGTGTTTTGTAGTTCCTCGAGTACAGATATTTTACCTCTTTGGTTAGGTTTATTCCCAGGTATCTTATGGTTCTTGGTGCTATCGTAAATGAAATTGATTCTCTAATTTCCCTTTCTGTGTTTTCATTGTTAGTGTATAATAAAGCAACTGATTTCTGTCATTGATTTTGTGTCCTGCCACATTACTGAATTGCTGTATGAGTTCTAGTAGCATTACATTGTATACCTGAAAAAAAAGAAAGAAAAGTTGGCTTTCTAGTATACATGACCAGAAAAAAAAATAACAAACTACCTAAAAAGCAAGAAAAATTCTGTTACTTCATTTTTAGTGGTTGCCTGAAATGAAGATTATATGTTATATGTTCTTTAAGAGATACCAATTTCAGCAGAAAATTTTCCAATTTTCATTGACTTTTATCATTGTATTTTGTTTATTTACTTACTTTAGAGAGAGTGTGAGGGAAAGAGAGAGAGGGAAAAGGAGAATTCCAAGCCGACTGCTTGCTGAGTGTCCCATGATGCTGAGATCATGACCTGAGTTTAAATCAAGAGTGGAATGATCAAAGGATTGAGCCACCCAGGTGCCCCATCTTTACATTTTAAAATAATGAGACTTGGTCACATTTCAGAGTTTATTTAAGTAATCTAGATGCTTTATGAAAAGGGAAAAATATGATTAAAAACACTTTTGTTTTGAGATGGTAATTCCAAATTTAAAATCCTAATAACATCTCTTCAAATTTTAAGATCTAGGTGGTAAAATCAACACCAAATTTCTATGATCTATACTCTAAAAAGTAGAATAATGTCATTTTGAACAAATTATCTATTTTGAAAATTGAGTTCGCAAAATTCTGAGTAGACTAATTCAAAATTCATACTTTTCCCCACTTGTCTATTAGGCTAAAATAGTATTCTAAACAAGAAGCTGATTTTGCAAGAAGCTGGGCTTTATTTGTGGATTATTTAGCTCCACCATGCTTTCCTAAAACCTTAATTAGAACATATGAATTCCAGAAGGAGCTGCCAAGATGCATGCTTATTAGTGGAGATAAAGTCCCCTTCATCAGTGATTTTAGTGGCTTTCAGAACACAATCTTATTTGCCCCAAATCTTCTCCACAAAGTGCATAAGTATACAGGTAAGAGAAACAGAGAACTTTTTTGTGTGTGTGAATTCTTTATGTTGTGTTGTTTTCATACATATTGAAATGAAATACCATTAGAATCATAAATCATTACAATAGATTATATAAAGAAGAAAATGTTGACTTCCTAAGATATCTGTTTCAAAGTTTTAACATTAATCCTTGTGGGTTTATGATTGGCTTCATTTAATGAGCATGTATTACAGGCCCTCCCTTATTTAGCATGTCCTCTCCTCTGGGACTCTTATACAAAGCAGATCAATATCATCACATACTAATTTGACAAGGAGACAATGGAAATCTCTATTTCTTCCTTGGGTAAATTTTGCTATTTTATCTTATTTTTGTTTTTAAAAGAGAAAGATACTAAACAAATATGACACTTGCCATGACTAACAGAACCATGAAATAAGTTGTGTTTTATGAACTTCCCTCATCCTCATCATTTATGATTGTAGACATAAAGAAAAAAACTTGACCCCCTCCTCCAATTCTGGTTTTGAAGAAGGTATATTTGTTCAAAATTTCAAAACCCTAGGTTTACCGATAGTGGAAAACATAGAAGAAATTACATAATGGTAAATTTGAGAACTACTTCGTCATTCAATTTCCAAAATACCATTTATCCTTATTTTACTGAGGAAAAAAAAATTATGTGTGTGTGTGTGTGTGTGTCTGTGTCTGTGTGTGTGTGTCTGTATGTTCCATTTATACTCCCTACAGCAGAAATCAGAAAAAGATATGAGGCAAAATAAAAATGAATGCATTATATTTTAAATGTAAAACTTGTATGTGTATTACTTAGGGTAACACTCACTGTTTTAATGAACAAATCTTCAAATTGTAATTGGAAAACTCAAAGGATTCTATTTCTGGCTCACATAATGATGATGTAGGATGTGAACTCGATAGGTAGGAGGCTTTCTTCCATGGTAATTCAGAGACCTAGGATCTTTCCATCTCTGTCTCCATCCTCCTTCACAGCTTCACTATATCCTCCTTATAAAGTAATTCTATGAAATTAGCTTAAGAGGCCCCCCTTTGAAAAGCCTAGACTAGAAGTGACAAACTTATCTGTATTTCACATAACTTTGGTAGGAATGGCAATACAGCCCAACTAGATGCTGCATAGGAGGGACTTAGGAAAGTTAATTCTTGCCTGAGCCCCACTGTTAGCAGAATCACAAAATGTATTGATTGCTAGTCATCTTTGCCACATTGTCAGATATAGAAAGTACAGTGTAGGCTCAGATGATATGAACAAACTCTACTGGCCTAGTAGGTAGAGGGAGGCACAGAATGGATGGTTAAAATTAATCATATTTTAAAGATTGTGCACAACAGATTTCTAGATTTTTTAAAAATTCCTGTTTTACTACAATTAACTTTGGATTTGTTATGGAGTTCTGAATTGACTCTATGGGCTACAATAAAAAAAAAAAAGACAAGTTGGAATATAGTTGAATTAGCTACCTTGTTTCCTATCTTCCTTTACTAATTGCATGCATTCATTGATACTCAGAATTCAGAAACAGTGCTTTAAGCCTTAGCAGATATTTTTAATTAATTCAAGTATAGAAAAAATAGGATACCATTAATAAAAATAGTTCTACAGTTGAACATGTTTAATGTATAGTCAGTAAACATACACTGAACTAACTTTTTTTTTTTAAAGATTTTATTTATTTATTTGCCAGAGACAGAGGGAGAGAGAGCGAGCGAGCACAGGCAGACAAAGAGGCAGGCAGAGGCAGAGGGAGAAGCAGGCTCCCTGCCCAGCAAGGAGCCCAATGTGGGACTCGATCCCAGGACGCTGGGATCATGACCTGAGCCGAAGGCAGCTGCTTAACCAACTGAGCCACCCAGGCGTCCCTGAACCAACTTTTTAGTATAACACTCGGCTACGTTTTTGAGGTCAGAAAATTTCAGCTTTTGCTTGACACTGGAAACTGGACTGCATTTCTTTATATTTTAGCTATTGTGCCCTGATATTTTTAAGTCTTCAAATCTCCATATTTTGGCATTAAAAAAATATTTATTTTCCACAACCAGACTTAGGAAAAGCCATGCAGGGAGAGTTTAGTCTGCAGAATAATGACTCATATGGTTGCTCTGCATCACTGCTGGTATAGAACAACAGATAAATGAGTGATTCTTGAGACTTGAGATTTTTGACATGTAAGCTCCAAGCACTGGTCTGCCACCAATCAGGGACCTCCATAGGGAGCCAAGAGCTCAGAGATTAGCCAAGAGTCCAGGGATATTAATGGAAATAGTTGCACATAAAATAAAGCAATGGGAAACAAACATGCTCTTCCTATCAGAGAATCAATAGAATAAAAAGGTCAGTAGCTCCAGGCTCATGACTTCTGTGTATTTCTTTTTTTGCTCATCAAGTTATCAATCCATTCTGATACCTCTGTCTTACTGAAAATTCATAACATTACTAAACACCTTTTCTCCATTTCTTAATATTTCATTTTTACTATAATTTCACTTATACTTATTTTATGTGTTCAATATATGCCTGTTATTAAAAATTAAAACACTGCAGAGTTATTAAATGCATGTAAAATTTATCCTCTTGCCATCATCTTTTAACTTCCATATCTTAATTCCTTGCCTGATTCTAATTGTTTAAATTTTAGGCCTATTCCTACCAAAAAACATTTACATGAGGTAGTAAATAGGTATAAAATAAACAAATAATTGGATTAAAAACTGTGCTGTTTGCATAAATGAGATTATATGTATGGCACTGCTCTGTGCTATAAATTTTTCAGTAGCTATATGTATTTGAGATATTAGCCAGTCAGCAAATATTGACCCACATTAGTCTCTAAATAATATATAACTTTCCATTGAGTGGACTGATACTCTTTTTGGTTTTAGGTACTGTAAAAGTGAAATTCATTGTGTACTTTAATTAGTATAATTTGTTGGGATAGTGACAGATTATATTACTAGGAGTGAATTTATGGATCAGGTGTTGCCAAGTGGCAATTAAACAGTGTGCTATGGATTACATTCTTGTCAAAACAAGAATAAAAACAAAACAGCACAAATGATTTATTAAAGTTCATATTTCTTCAAGACACCAAAAATGAATATTAACAAACTTTCTAATTTTCAAGAATCTGATACAAGAAAAATGACACCTCATTTTTTACAGGTTTTCATTGCCTCAATCACTGTTGTATCCATTATTTTCTTTACTTACTTCTGCACAAGTTTGGATATGAAGGCAAAATTTAAAAGACATAATTTTAAAGAGCAAAATATAGTTTTATTAAAGAATTTATATGAAAACATGCTAATTTTATACTAATTATACTGAGTTTTGTTTTTAGATAGTTTCACCATTGGGGATCAAAATTAAAATTTTACCTAAAACTCTTACATATCTTTACTATTTTTCTAGGAACACTATCTTTAACTTTATGGAAAACTTTAATGAAGTCAACAGTTGCAAAGAAACCGTTTCTAGAGATTTTGGAAATTGTCCTTCACTCTTTTAATTAAATGCTTCTGGAAATTGTATAAAATAAAAATCTACAATGATAATTTCTCAAAGAACAGTATTCTCAAAAATTAGTCCTTGCATGTTTGCATAATTCTGTCATTGTCTATATTTTAAAGTTTGAATTAACATGTTGCCATTAATTTGCTTAATTAATAATTAGTGGATAAATATAACAAATAAAATGTATACTTTTTAATGTAGATTCAGTTGAATAACTGATAAATGTTGATTAAATTAATAAAGGTCATAAAACCTGATTGGAATTTTGGATGTTATTCTATCTAAATCAGTTTTGTGAAATTTGGAGGAATAGATTTTCATGGTCAATAGGCAAGAAGCAGAAGATTTTAAATAAAATTTGGATGATGAATTTAGATGTCTAAAACATTTAAAAATGAACTATTTGTTTAGAGTGTATTACCTGGTCCATCAATACCTTGGGAGGTTGTTATTTTTCTCAAAGTTAGAAAAATTATGTTATTCTCATATCTTCTGCTCTCTTTCTCTCTCTCTCTCTCTCTTTTCTTTTTAGTTTATACTTATTATGGAGCACTTTAGGGTCACAGAGGGTAAATTTCTCTCCCTGGCCCTGCATTTTTTTTTCAAATTTATCTCCTTTAAGAGGCAACAATGTGTCCTGACAGGAAGGTGGTTTCCCTCCTGCTTATCCTCTTGGTGACTTTCCTTCCATAGCTTTTATGCTGACAGGTTTTACATAGGGTTCCAACCACAGGCAAAATGCATCCACGAACAAACTATTTCGTAAAACAAAATGAATAAATTGAGCCAACAGGTAGATAGTATGGTAAAATAATTCAGCACTGATATCAGAAAGACTTGAGTTTACATCTAAGCTCTGCCATTTTTCAACCAATGTCAACTGGTTATTCCCAAGAAATTTATCAGATTCTCCTGTACCTCAATATTCTTATTGAATAAATGAAAATTATGGGAAAGAAATGAAGATGAATGAAGAGTCCACAAGATTTTTTTTTTCAGGTGCCACCTTCTAAAAACTATTTTTAATGCAACTATCTAATACTAGAAAGGCTGTGGGTTAACATGCACAAACACAGCACACATTGGTTTAGTAGGTCTAAAAGGGCTTTATGTATCTGATAATGTGGGTCACAACTTGAAAAAGTATAGTCCTTTTTTTTTACTGGGGGGAGGGGGTTTGGGAAAAGGGGTGGGATTATGGACACTGGGGAGGGTATGTGCTTTGGTGAGTGCTGTGAAGTGTGTAAACCTGGTGATTCACAGACCTGTACCCCTGGGGATAAAAATATATGTTTATAAAAAATTAAAAATTTTAAAAAAAAGATTTTTTTTTTCTAAAAATTGGCTAGTTTGGGGCATCTGGGTGGCTCAGTAGGTTAAGCATCTGCCTTCGGCTCAAGTCATGATCTCTGGGTCCAGAGATCGAGCCCCACATTGGGCTTCCTGCTCAATAGGGAGTCTCCTTCTTTCTCTCTCTCCTTCTGCCCCTCCCCACTGCTTGTTCTCTCTCTGTCTCTCAAATAAATAAATAAAAACTTTAAAAATGGCTAGTTTTTAAAATTAATTATTTTTATTAACATACAATATATTAATTGCCCCGGGGTACAGGTTTGTGAATCATCAGACTTACACATTTTACAGCACTCACCATATCACATACCCTTCCCAATGTCCATAATCCAACCACCCTCCTCCCTACGCCCACACCCTCCAGAAACCCTGTTTGTTTTGTGAGATTAAGAGTCTCTTATGGTTTGTCTCCCTCCGATCCCATCTTGTTTCATTTTTTCCTTCCCTACCCCCCATACACCTCACCCTGCTTCTCAAATTCCTTATATCAGACAGATCATATGATAATTATATTTCTCTGATTGACTTATTTTGCTCAGCCTAATACCCTCTAGTTAAAAATTGGCTAGTTTAATAACCAAAAGGCAATGAGCATCCAGTCTAAAACCTACAATACAGTAATTGTGATACAAAATATAGGTTTGATGAATAAGTCATCAATAAGATAACTTGAATCAAAACTACAGAAAGCCCAAAGCATGAAGCATACATATAACAAACTACAACTCTACCATTCCTAGAAATCATATTCATTTGCTAATAACTTTTCATCATCTGTATTAGTTCCCTTTTGCTATTGTAACAAATTGCCATAAACTTGGAAGCTCCAATATAACAGATTTATTATATTACAGTTCTGGAGATCACAAATCAAAAATGGATTTCACCATACAAAACTCAAGGGGTTGATAAAGCCTTGTTTTTTCTGGAAGCAACAGGGGAGAATTAAGTCTCCTGACTTTGGCAGCTTCGAGAGGAAGCCCTCACTCTTTAGCTCATGGCTCTTCTTTCATCTTCAAACCAATAGAGCAACATCTTCAAATCTCTCTTTGATTCTGATCTTCCTGCCTCCCTTCTTTAACTTATAAGGATCATCATGATCATAATGAGCTCTCCCAAATTATCCAGCATATCCTCCCATCCCAAGATCCTAATTTAATCACATCTGCAAAATCTCTTTTGTCATCTAAATTAACATCTTCATGTGTTCAGGAGTTCACACAGGGACATCTTTTGGGAACCATTATTTTGATACCACATCATTCATAATACTATCACTGTACTGTATGCATTCAAAGAGGGTTACAGAAGGGAGGTGGTGGTGAAACGGGATAACCAGATGGTGGGTACTAAGAAAAGCACGTGTTAGGTTGAGCACTGGATGTTATATGCAGCTAATGAATCACGGAACACTACATCAAAAGCTTATGATGGCTTTTGATATGCTGGCTAATTAAACATAATGAAAAGAAACAAAGATAGATGTAAGAAAATGGCACCTAATAGTTGCATAGCAATAAACACACAATAAATTTCTGAGTATATCATTACAAAGTAGTAGGTGTGTTTTCTATTGATGGTTGTAATGCAGTAGGAATGGATTCTATATCTGAAATGGTGGTTGGCAATATCTTAATTGTTAACAACATTACTGATTAAAAATTAGAGTAATTCAATTTCATGGAATGAAATTGCAAAAAAAATTAAGCAAAAAGGGAGAAAGATTTATGTAAAGAGTACAAAAATACTGCATGGAAACAGTGGGACAGAAGAACAAGTGGTTTTCATTGGCTATTAGAGCAAGAGCTAAAAAGTCATCACAAACCTAACAAAGTTGTCTATGTATTCTTCAGTTTTATGAGAACTCACTTCTTTTTCTTTCTGGGCATTATTTTTATTCTTTCCTTGCTATACACAGACTGCTTCCCTTTCTCCATCTGTACATGATTTATCATTTCTGACTAAAGCTCTAGAGTCTACATCAGTTTACAAGTTATAGCTATGAGCCCATATTCTTGTCAATGTACAGACTCCCTTGAGATAGATTTCATCTGGTGGCATGTACTCCCTGTACTGATTCCCATGTTAGTTATGCACACTAGCTCCAATGAGCTGCGGACAAAGGCTAATATAGTCACGGAGTAAAATCATCCATTTTATGTAGAGAGTGAGTGAGTTGTTTTTGCAAAAGAGCATATGCACTCAACAGTTATGACCAGACTATTCAGAGATGGCCACCCACACCTGAGATTCAGGTCAAATACTGAAAAATTTACAGGAAATATATACAGAATATATTTGAAAAACATATCTATATCTATATATTTTCTTAAACATCTATGAAAGAAGATTTCAAAAGTGCAAGTTTTTTGTGATCTCATATTTGCATTATTGCTTTAAGAAAATTAAACTTTTTTTTAAGATTTTATTTATTTATTTGACAGATCACAAGGAGGCAGAGAGGCAGAGAGAGAGAGGAGGAGGCAGTCTCCTCACTGAGCAGAGAGTTGATGCGGGGCTCGATCCTAGGACTGTGGGATCATGACCTGAGCCGAAGGCAGAGGTTTAACCCACTAAGCCACCCAGGTGCCCCAAGAAAATTAAACTTTTAAGTAGAAAATTTTAGAGACTGGAATTTATGCCACATTAATCTCCTGATTATCCTATTTCCTTATATTACCTCTATCTTTGTGTTTATACCTTATGTAATTGGGTCTTGATTTTTCTATCCAAACAGTGTCTTTAACTTTTATGACTAGGCCATTGATTAGTATACATCAGTTATTATAATTTTAAATGTTTAAATTAAAACTACCCATAGCTAAGAAGTATGTCCCTTTGTTAGCACACTTGCCTCTTGCTACCTTTCTTTTCTGCAGTGAGTATTTTTTCTATTATTTCATTTTATCTCTACTATTTGCTTATTGCTATTTATGCCACTTTAAAAATACAAATTATTTAAAAATAACAATCTGTTGTGCTTAGGATGGTAGCATGCAACTTTAGTCTGCCATCAGATATTGTGTCACTTTGTGTGTGGTACTAGAATATTCCCATTTCATCCTCTTCTTTGCACTATTGGTACAAATTTTACTTATACATATGGGATAAACAAGTTGCCATAATTTTTCTTTAAATGGCAATTGTCTTTTAGAGAAATTACTAATAAATACACACATTTTATATTTGCTTTGCTTTTTATCATATCTAGCAGTGTTTTGTGGGGTTTTTTGTTTTTGTTTTTGTTTTTTACTTTCTGTCTAGTATTAAATTCCTTCTGTCTGAAGAGATTCCTTTACCATCTTCTGTAATGCAGTACCTCAGGCGATGGCTTCCATTTTGTTGTTGGTAGTGGTAATGGTAATAGTAGCATGATAGTCATGTTGGCTTTCATTTGTTTCATTGAAAAATTTTATTTCTCAATTTTTTAGTGCATATATTTCACATTATTATCTAGTGACTTGATGGTTTCTGATAGGATGTCTGCTGGAATTCTTACATTTATTCTTCTTTATGTAATTTGACTCTGTCAAGCAGCCTTCACTATGTTCTCTTTATCTTTGGGTCCCATCAATTTGAGTAAGATGTGTCCAGGTACGTTTGGGGGAATATTAATTAATTAATATTAATATTATTTCTGCTTGGTGTTCTTGGAAATTTTTAACTCCAGGGGATTGATAATTTTCATTATTTTAAAAAAAAACTTCCACCAATATCTCTTCAAACATTATTGCACCATTTTCTCTCCTTCCTCCTTCTGAGACTGCAAGTACACCAATGTTAGATTGTTTAATCACAAAGCTCCTTTATGTTCTGTTCTGGTTTTCTACTCTTTTCCTCTTTAGTTTCATTTTGATTAATTTTTGTTGACTTATCTTTGAGTTTGTTAATTTTTCCTCAGCCATGTAGATTCTACTGATGAGCCCATTAGAGACATTTTTCACCTCTATTACCATGTAATTTAAAAATTTTTTCTAATATTTCCCCTTTCTTCTTACTCATGGTTTTAATCTCTCTGCTGAAATTACCCATTTATTTGAGCAATTATCTGTCTTTTCCACTGAAACCTTTAATATCATAGTTATTGTTTAAATTCCCTGCCAGATAGTTTCAATGTCTGAGTCCTAAGTGATTGGTTCTGCTGATTTATGTGCCTCTTACTTTTTTTGTGTGACTCATAATTTTTGGTCGAAAGCCCAACACATGTGCAAGACTAGAGAAACCAGAGTAAAAAGTGTTTATGCTCAGAACTGGGGAGGGAAGAGGTGAGCAAATCTAGCCAAGGGTTGAGCTCTTTTGTTGTGGTGTTGAATCACTACTCTGTAATGTTCTCTTGTGGTTAGGGTATAAACAGGACTGCAGGAGAATTCTCAACAATGCTCATCCATCCTCAGCTTTAGATTTTTTTCTGCATCAGCTTGTGCCACAATGAGGGTCTCTTTATGGTTTTTTATGTTTTTTCTCTTTCTCTAAGGTTAGAAGTTTGTTATTTGATGCTTGTTAGCCTGGGATAGATATGCAGGTCATTCTCTATTATCCTGGTTCATCCTGGGCCTTAGTCAGGTCTTTATTGCTGACTCTCCAAGCCAGAACTTTAGCGGTGACTGAACCCCACTTAAAGGTAAGCATTTATAAAGAGCTAAAGTCAGGATGATTCCTTTCCCACAAGCTAGGATTTTTTTTTTTTTTCTGTGCCTTCTCCCCATTGAATAAGGCAGTCAGACTTGCTGCCTCTCTACCAGCAGATTAAGGATTTTGTGCCATTGAGTAGATATGAGGAGAAAGCTCTGAGTGGGGTGTGCCTTTCTGGCAGTCTTCCTTCCTCCAGGCACACACCAAAAGGGAGCGTTTTTCGGTTCCTGCCTTGTCCCCAAACTCTAGCAAATACCCAGGAAGACCCATGGAGAAGAACATTTTATTGCATAAGACGTGACTTTAAGCCTGAGGCTCCCATGGATTCTTTTCTCTCATGCAAGCCTATACTCAGCAATATTCCCTCCTAAGATCCCTCTTGGGTTGGCTGTGGCTTTGGGTAGGGGGAGGGTCTGCATCACAGTTTGCCTTGTATCTCTGTCCAGTTCTACTTACTTCTCTTCTTCTGGTTTGTTGGTCTCTGTAAATGTGTTGTACCCCAAACTCTATCTCAGCATATAAATCCAGAAGACCCAAATCAAAATACTATATGTTGGCTAATTGAACATAATAATTTAAAAAAAGAAAGAAAGAAAAAAGAATTTTGAATATTTTAATTACATTTTTTAAGTTGAAAATTTCCATTTTTCAATATGATTGAGTACAAATATCTTTGCCTTCTCCATTCCCTAGAAAACTGAACCCTTCCAGGGATTTTTGTCAATGGAGATTTTTCTGATTTTTCTGACACTAGGATCTACTTAAAATCATGCAACTTACTATAGGAAAGGAATCTGAATAAGGGAGTGAAAATAAACAAGGAAGAGAGGAAGTACTTAAGGAAAGAAAGCAAAATAATGAGTCTTTCTTGTATCAGTAAAACCATTATTAAATGGCAATTGCAGGAAAATCCCTGGACCCTCACTGTTAGATACCACTATGTGTCAAAGAGGCAAGGACTATAAGAAAACACAGCCTTGCGATCTTACCAAATGTTACAGAATTTCGGAGACAATGTTTCAATAATCCACTAATTTAAGAAAGTATCGATTAGCAAACAAATAAATAAATAAGTGTTATTGAATGATACAGTGTGATTCTAATTACGGTGAATTTGGGAGGAAAAAAATGAATAATATATTATCCCTTACCTGGAATGGTTTATGATTTCATGAAGAAAGAAGTTTAGATAGACTATACTTTGTATTTTAATATATTTATGTATCAAAAATTTATTTCAAGATGGCAGAGAAGTAACAGGCTGAGACTGCTTTAGCTAGCCGGAGATCAGCTAGATAGCTTATCTAAAGATTGCAAACACCTGAAAATCCATCAGCAGATCGAAGAGAAGAAGAACAGCAATTCTGGAAACAGAAAAACAACCACTTTCTGAAAGGTGTTTTCCTTTTTTTTAAAATTCTTTTCTTTTTTTTTTCTTTTTTCTTTTTTTTTTTTACTTTCTTCCCTTTTGAACCTCTTTTTATCCCCTTTCTCCCCACTCACGATTTTGGATCTCTTCTAATTTGGTTAAAGCATATTTTCCTGGGGTTGTTGCCACCCTTTTAGTATTTTACTTGCCCCTTCATTTACTCTTATCTGGACAAAATGACAAGACGGAAAAATTCAACACAAAAAAAAGAACAAGAGGCAGTACCGAAGGCTAGGGACCTAATCAATACAGACATCGGTAATATGTCAGATCTAGAGTTCAGAATGACAATTCTCAAGGTTCTAGCCGGGCTCGAAAAAGGCATGGAAGATATTAGAGAAATATCTTTTATATCTCGAGAGATATAAAAGCCTTTTCTGGAGAAATAAAAGAACTAAAATCTAACCAAGTTGAAATCAAAAAAGCTATTAATGAGGTGCAATCAAAAATGGAGGCTCTCACTGCTAGGATAAATGAGGCAGAAGAAAGAATTAGTGATATAGAAGACCAAATGACAGAGAATAAAGAAGCTGAGCAAAAGAGGGACAAACAGCTACTGGACCACGAGGGGAGAATTCGAGAGATAAGTGACACCATAAGACGAAACAACATTAGAATAATTGGGATTCCAGAAGAAGAAGAAAGAGAGAGGGGAGCAGAAGGTATACTGGAGAGAATTATTGGGGAGAATTTCCCCAATATGGCAAAGGGAACGAGCATCAAAATTCAGGAGGTTCAGAGAACGCCCCTCAAAATCAATAAGAATAGGCCCACCCACCGTCACCTAATAGTAAAATTTACAAGTCTCAGTGACAAAGAGAAAATCCTGAAAGCAGCCCGGGAAAAGAAGTCTGTAACATACAATGGTAAAAATATTAGATTGGCAGCTGACTTATCCACAGAGACCTGGCAGGGCAGAAAGAGCTGGCATGATATTTTCAGAGCACTAAACGAGAAAAACATGCAGCCAAGAATACTATATCCAGCTAGGCTATCATTGAAAATAGAAGGAGAGATTAAAAGCTTCCAGGACAAACAAAAACTGAAAGAATTTGCAAATACCAAACCAGCTCTACAGGAAATATTGAAAGGGGTCCTCTAAGCAAAGAGAGAGCCTACAAGTGGTAGATCAGAAAGGAACAGAGACCATATACAGTAACAGTCACCTTACAGGCAATACAATGGCACTAAATTCATATCTCTCAATAGTTACCCTGAATGTGAATGGGCTAAATGCCCCTGTCAAAAGACACAGGGTATCAGAATGGATAAAAAAACAAAACCCATCTATATGTTGCCTCCAAGAAACTCATTTTAAGCCCGAAGACACATCCAGATTTAAAGTGAGGGGGTGGAAAAGAATTTACCATGCTAATGGACATCAGAAGAAAGCAGGAGTGGCAATCCTTATATCAGATCAATTAGATTTTAAGCCAAAGACTGTAATAAGAGATGAGGAAGGACACTATATCATACTCAAAGGGTCTGTCCAACAAGAAGATTTAACAATTTTAAATATCTATGCCCCCAACGTGGGAGCAGCCAACTATATAAACCAATTAATAACAAAATCAAAGAAACACATCAACAACAATACAATAATAGTAGGGGACTTTAACACTCCCCTCACTGAAATGGACAGGTCATCCAAGCAAAAGATCAGCAAGGAAATAAAGGCCTTAAATGACACACTGGACCAGATGGACATCACAGATATATTCAGAATATTTCATCCCAAAGCAACAGAATACACATTCTTCTCTAGTGCACATGGAACATTCTCCAGAATAGATCACATCCTCGGTCCTAAATCAGGACTCAACCGGTATCAAAAGATTGGGATCATTCCCTGCATATTTTCAGACCACAATGCTCTAAAGCTAGAACTCAACCACAAAAGGAAGTTTGGAAAGAACCCAAATACATGGAGACTAAACAGTATCCTTCTAAAGAATGAATGGGTCAACCGGGAAATTAAAGAAGAATTGAAAAAAATCATGGAAACAAATGATAATGAAAATACAACGGTTCAAAATCTGTGGGACACAACAAAGGCAGTCCTGAGAGGAAAATATATAGCGGTACAAGCCTTTCTCAAGAAACAAGAAAGGTCTCAGGTACACAACCTAACCCTACACCTAAAGGAGCTGGAGAAAGAACAAGAAAGAAACCCTAAGCCCAGCAGGAGAAGAGAAATCATAAAGATCAGAGCAGAAATCAATGAAATAGAAACCAAAAAAATAATAGAACAAATCAACGAAACTAGGAGCTGGTTCTTTGAAAGAATTAATAAAATTGATAAACCCCTGGCCCGACTTATCAAAAAGAAAAGAGAAAGGACCCAAATAAATAAAATCATGAATGAAAGAGGAGAGATCACAACTAACACCAAAGAAATACAAGCTATTATAAGAACATACTATGAGCAACTCTATGGCAATAAATTTGACAATCTGGAAGAAATGGATGCATTCCTAGAAACATATAAACTACCACAACTGAACCAGGAAGAAATAGAAAGCCTGAACAGACCCATAACCAGTAAGGAGATTGAAACAGTCATTAAAAATCTCCAAACAAACAAAAGCCCAGGGCCAGACGGCTTCCCGGGGGAATTCTACCAAACATTTAAAGAAGAACTAATTCCTATTCTCCTGAAACTGTTCCAAAAAATAGAAATGGAAGGAAAACTTCCAAACTCATTTTATGAAGCCAGCATCACCTTGATCCCAAAACCAGACAAGGATCCCACCAAAAAAGAGAGCTATAGACCGATATCCTTGATGAACACAGATGCGAAAATACTCAACAAAATACTAGCCAATAGGATTCAACAGTACATTAAAAAGATTATTCACCACGACCAAGTGGGATTTATTCCAGGGCTGCAAGGTTGGTTCAACATCCACAAATCAGTCAATGTGATACAACACATCAATAAAAGAAAGAACAAGAACTATATGATACTCTCAATAGATGCTGAAAAAGCATTTGACAAAGTACAGCATCCCTTCCTGATCAAAACTCTTCAAAGTGTAGGGAT
This sequence comes from Mustela lutreola, assembly GCF_030435805.1. Classification (NCBI taxonomy): domain Eukaryota; kingdom Metazoa; phylum Chordata; class Mammalia; order Carnivora; family Mustelidae; genus Mustela; species Mustela lutreola. Next base: position 73,516,294 of record NC_081295.1, read on the forward strand.
AGAGGGCACATACCTCAATATCATCAAAGCCATCTATGAAAAACCCACCGCAAATATCATTCTCAATGGAGAAAAACTGAAAGCTTTTCCGCTAAGGTCAGGAACACGGCAGGGATGTCCATTATCACCACTGCTATTCAACATAGTACTAGAGGTCCTAGCCTCAGCAATCAGACAACAAAAGGAAATTAAAGGCATCTAAATCGGCAAAGAAGAAGTCAAATTATCACTCTTCGCAGATGATATGATACTATATGTGGAAAACCCAAAAGACTCCACTCCAAAACTGCTAGAACTTGTACAGGAATTCAGTAAAGTATCAGGATATAAAATCAATGCACAGAAATCAGTTGCATTTCTCTACACCAACAGCAAGACAGAAGAAAGAGAAATTATGGAGTCAATCCCATTTACAATTGCACCCAAAACCATAAGATACCTAGGAATAAACCTAACCAAAGAGACACAGAATCTATACTCAGAAAACTATAAAGTACTCATGAAAGAAATTGAGGAAGACACAAAGAAATGGAAAAATGTTCCATGCTCCTGGATTGGAAGAATAAATATTGTGAAAATGTCTATGCTACCTAAAGCAATCTACACATTTAATGCAATTCCTATCAAAGTACCATCATCTTTTTCAAAGAAATGGAACAAATAATGCTAAAATTTATATGGAACCCGAAAAGACCTCTAATAGCCAAAGGGATATTGAAAAAGAAAGCCAACGTTGGTGGCATCACAATTCCGGACTTCAAGCTCTATTACAAAGCTGTCATCATCAAGACAGCATGGTACTGGCACAAAAACAGACACATAAATCAATGGAACAGAATAGAGAGCCCAGAAATAGACCCTCAACTCTATGGTCAACTAATCTTCGACAAAGCAGGAAAGAATGTCCAATGGAAAAAAGACAGCCTCTTCAATAAATGGTGCTGGGAAAATTGGACAGCCACATGCAGAAAAATGAAATTGGACAATTTCCTTACACCACACACAAAAATAGACTCAAAATGGATGAAGGACCTCAATGTGCGAAAGGAATCCATCAAAATCCTTGAGGAGAACACAGGCAGCAACCTCTTCGACCTCTGCCGCAGCAACATCTTCCTAGGAACAACGCCAAAGGCAAGGGAAGCAAGGGCAAAAATGAACTATTGGGATTTCATCAAGATAAAAAGCTTTTGCACAGCAAAGGAAACAGTTAACAAAATCAAAAGACAACTGACAGAATGGGAGAAGATATTTGCAAACGACATATCAGATAAAGGACTAGTGTCCAGAATCTATAAAGAACTTAGCAAACTCAACACCCAAAGAACAAATAATCCAATCAAGAAATGGGCAGAGGACATGAACAGACATTTCTGCAAAGAAGACATCCAGATGACCAACAGACACATGAAAAAGTGCTCCATATCACTCAGCATCAGGGAAATACAAATCAAAACCACAATGAGATATCACCTCACACCAGTCAGAATGGCTAAAATCAACAAGTCAGGAAATGACAGATGCTGGCGAGGATGCGGAGAAAGGGGAACCCTCCTACACTGTTGGTGGGAATGCAAGCTGGTGCAGCCACTCTGGAAAACAGCATGGAGGTTCCTCAAAATGTTGAAAATAGACCTGCCCTATGACCCAGCAATTGCACTATTGAGTATTTACCCTAAAGATACAAATGTAGTGATCCAAAGGGGCACGTGCACCCGAATGTTTATAGCAGCAATGTCCACAATAGCCAAACTATGGAAAGAACCTAGATGTCCATCAACAGATGAATGGATCAAGAAGATGTGGTATATATACACAATGGAATACTATGCAGCCATCAAAAGAAATGAAATCTTGCCATTTGCAACAACATGGATGGAACTAGAGCGTATCATGCTTAGCGAAATAAGTCAAGCAGAGAAAGACAACTATCATATGATCTCCCTGATATGAAGTGGTGATACAACATGGGGGCTTAAGTGGGTAGGAGAAGAATAAATGAAACAAGATGGGATTGGGAGGGAGACAAACCATAAGTGACTCTTAATCTCACAAAACAAACTGAGGGTTGCTGGGGTGAGGGGGGTTGGGAGAAGGGGGTGGGATTATGGACATTGGGGAGGGTATGTGCTTTGGTGAGTGCTGTGAAGTGTGTAAACCTGGTGATTCACAGACCTGTACCCCTGGGGATAAAAATATATGTTTATAAAAAATAAAAATTAATTAAAAGAAAAAAAAAGAAGGACTAAAAACAAAACAAAAAATTATTTCATTTAATATACACAAAATTTTTTTTATTCAAAAAATACTTATTTGTACCTGCTATACAATAGTCACCTTCCTTGGCCATACTTACGTAGTAATGGGAAAAATGAAATCTCTGACTCCATGAAGGTTATAGTCTCAGTCATGAATTGGTTAATAAGCAAACTTCATAGTCTTAGTAAATATTAATGCAAAAGAAAAATAACAACTTAGGGAAAAGTGATAAGGAGTGTTAAAATACATTAAGCATCTTAAATATAAAAAGATTCATCTGTGAGATCTTGTTAAGGAGGAGGTATTTCAACAAAGATGAAGGTGAAAGGGAATGAGCCTCGAGGGTATCTTAGGTAAGACTATTCCAGACAAAGAGGAAGAGCAAGTATTACGGCTGGAAATTGGGAGCAGGAAAAGGACCATTAAACAAGGTGAAAAGAAGTAGGAGGTATAATTAGAGCAATATTGCATTTGGGAGGCCAATGATTAGGACTCAGGTGTAAGGGCAAATTATGTAACTTGTTGTAGTTCATTGTGAGGATTATTTAAAAAAAAAAAAAGCTTATAATGGAGTAAAGAACAAAGAGCAAATTTGAGCAAATGAGTGACAAAAGTATCTTCTCTGGTTTAAACTAGACTATAGAGGTAATGGGAAAACAAGAAGGAGGCTATTGAGATCATCTGAAAGAAATGTGCTGTTATCTTGGACCATAACAGCATGGCAATAAGTAATTCTATCCTGGATATATTATGAATATAGTGCCAATGTAATTTGTTAATAGACTGGCTGTGAGGTATAAAAGAAAAAAGATGCTATAAATGATTCCAGGCTCCTCCTTCCCTTCCTTTCCCTTTTTTTTCCCCAATAATTCGGTGCAAAACCGATTAGAGAAACAAGGTAAGATGGGAAATAGGCATAGGAGAAGGGGAGACAACCTAGTCTGAAGATCAAGAACCCAAGTAAAGTGAAGAAAGTGTACCCACAAAGAGGAGTCTCAATGTAAGAAGAGTTTAAACCTGGCTAGAAAGATATTCCCGGAGAGGAGAGGCCCAGCATGGACCGCCAGAGTTCAAGTAGTATGAGGAGGGAATTCAGTGATAGAGGCCACATAGCATGGGATATTGGAGACCAAATAGGGTAAAGAGGTTATCCATATGAAGGACAAAGTTGTGACATTGATGACAGATTGACTTATGTACAGAAAAATTAATTAAATAATGGAAGTGAGTTTTTTTCCATTATTGGAAAAGGATGTTACAAATATGAAAAGTATGATAATTAAAATAACCCCTATGCTGTTGAGTTAGAACTGGAGGTATTGGAGGGATCTCATGGTTTTCAATATAGATAGATTAGATGAGACACATGAATGGTCTGTGAGTAGAGACCCAAAATTCCCAAAATGATAAACACATCAGATCGTGTCTTCAAAATATCATTTACTGATAAATGGAATAGGATGCCTTAGAGAAATGGCTGTTTATGCTTGAGGCAGGTATAGAAAATTATAAGCTTGGAATGCCTTGTTAGTCCAGAAAACAATGAAGTGTTCTAAAATGGATGGATATATTGTCAAAGGGGCTTCCACTGGTCAATCCTGAGACAACGGAAAATTAAAACCCATTGAATAAAATAACAGATCAATACATAGAGATACACATAAATAAATGAATACATTTAAAAAGGATATTTACATAGGTTCAAAACACCTTCCAAATACATATCTATAACATACATGTGTGTATATATAATGTAAACATATACATACTTATATATGTATATACATATGATACATATGCATGATATACAGTATATAAAAATACATATATAATATATATATTAAATAAAATAAATATAACAGTATAAGAAACAAATATGAAACATACACAATAACAAATAATAAAGTAAAACATTAATATGCACATAAATATATAACAAATATAAAGAAGAACATGATTTCATTGGAGAAACCTGGTAGACACAACCTTAAACAAGTGAACATCATAAGTAATGAGACAAATTTGTGTTCTTTTACCTGATGCACTGAAAAAATACAATATCAAATTAAGTGATATTTCTGCCAAAGATGCATAACCTATATCTAATTATGAATAAACATAAGACAACCCAAGTTGTGGAACATTCTACCAAATATCTGGCCTATGATTTAGTGAAAAAGTTATGGAAATGAAGAAAAAGCAGCAAATTTAAGTGGAAGAAAAAGTGAATTGGCCTAATTGATTATAGTGGCCACAGGAAAGTGACATTTCATAGACATTATTTTAGAGAAGTGGAAAGTGTTGGGCTCAGAGAGGAAGAAATGGGCAAATTAGAACTTATTTAGGAAAGATGATGATGTTGTGTATGGAGGTTGAGGAGGGGAGTTGTGGTTTATTGAAAATTTAAAAAAATTATTTTGGAACCACAGTCATTTATTGCTATGATTTAGAGAAGGATGAATGAACACAAAAATGTTTACAGTTACACGAAACTCACAATTACCTAGCAGCTGTGATCGCATTCTTTCACACGCTGAATTCAACCAATGGGTTTAAGCAAAATTTGCAGTAAAAAAGAAAAGAAAGGTTAAAACCATAAAAGTATGTCCCTTAGGCCTAATCTCTTGTACTTGTTTTGTTTCCTATGAATTGATCTGTTATCAGTCAATTCAGGACGTCACGAGATTCAGTATCCTTCCAGGAGTCTGTGTTACCTCATACCTGGGAGTCGATGAAGCAGGAACTGGCAGGGGGCTCATTATCCCGTCAGTTCTCTGTCCCTTATAGAATCTCTTCCTTATATCCAAGAATTATTTCATATATATATAATTGTGTATTTCATTGTTTCATGCATACACTATTTTTTAATTTTTAATTTTTTAAAATTAACATACATTGTATTGTTAGGCATACACTATTTTTGACAGGAAACAAGGTGTCTCTGGATCAGAAAACAGACATTCATTACTCATAGAACAACTTGGCTCCTCATGCCATTATTTCCACAGGGTGTAGCAACAAGGACCAGATGTTCACCTCCGCATGCAGTGAGGTTGCACCACAGGAAAGCAATGCTGAGATTATAAGACTTGGAACTGACATAGAGCAACTGGAATACCAGCCCATCATTCTCTATGCTAATGCATGCAACAGAGAAAAAGAGAAGCCCCAATTTTACACTGAAGGGAAGGGCAGGGAGTGAGTTAAAAGAAGGTAAAATTCTTCTACTTCATATTCAAATTCCTTACATTCACTAAAGATTAATTTTCTTTAACAGTAATCCTTTGTTCAACTTCTCAAAGACAAGCATCTCTCCTACTCAGTTCACCATGGCCAACCAGTGGTGATGGAGCATCAGGAATAAGGTTACTGCTCAATAAATAACTGCCAAATGAAGTCTGAGGCTTGGGAACAGTTTTCTGGTAGAGCTCTCTGTCAGCTCACTTGATTATAACAAACACACAGTACATGCATTTAGAGAAGGGCTGGGCATGCATGAGCCCATGGCCTGCATATTCCTAATTATGGCCCAGGATTCAGGTCACAGTGCAGGAATTTTGAATTGGTGTCTCCTATGCCTCACCCCGAATCCTCTTAGCCTCTATTCTGAAGGTGTCCACCCCTGCTAGGACCAGTTCCAAATGGACTCTGATTTGCTTTGTGCATGTGAAACTTGTGGGCTACTTTTAGTCACTCCTTGGACCTTGGACCTAGTGCCCTAAGTTTCTGTGCCTCGGTTGCTACCTGGAGCATCTGGAAAAACCTGTTTGGTACGCAGACTTGTGCAACCAGCATGGCAAGAGAGCTATTATCCATTGGACCACACTTGTGTTAAAAAATTATACCTGGGGTTTAGTTTATGGAAATAATGACAAAGAAAACATGGAGAGGCCAATGTCATTGAAAGAAGAATTTATGGACATCTGGGTGTCTCAGTCAGTTAAGCATTTGCCTTCAGCTCAGGTCATGATCCCAGAGTCCTGTGATGGACTCCCGCAGGGAGATCACTTTTCCCTCTCTCTCTCTACCATTTCCCCTGCTTGTACACTCTCTCTCTGTGTCTCTCTCTGTCAAATATATAAATAAATAAGATCTTTAAAAAAAGAAAGAAGAATTTATTATTACTATTTCCAGAAAGAAGAGGACATGCTACACCATACCAGGACTCATGGGAAACACCAGGATGATCAGGAGCCAGATGACAGGAGTGGAGGAAGGTATGGTTTGATCTTTATTGGGATTTCCTTGGCAAAGACCAGACAGGGCAGAAGAAACATTCCAGGATTGATGTTAGGCAATAAGGGTAGTCTCTGGTTGCCTGGTGTCTGGCCTTGGAATGATTTAGGGCAGAGGAAATATTGGCTTGGTGTATGAGAGATAAGAGGGTGAGTTAGGGCACAGCCTAGAGTCCATCCATCTATACATTAGAGTCAGGTTTTAGGCAAGTTGTCCATCACCCCCAGGAATTAGCCAGCCTGAGAGGGGCAATCCTTTTCCAGATGTGTAAAGCCCCCCAAAATTTCAAAACATCATAACATACTGAAAAGAAAAATCATAATTAATATAAATTGAATAATGAATGATGATGACAGATGCATAAAATTCTCCCTCACTTCCATATCTCAAAGCCAAAAGTTTTGGGATACCTTTCAGAATATTCCTCATATATCCATGACATTACACACCCATACCTTAGTGGTGGTAACACCATTGTCTCTCCTTGTATTAGCTTTTCCTTTTTTCCTCCTTCCTTGTCTTTCAGTATATATCCCTGGGATCACATTTCCATATATAACTACCTGCATGCAAGCCTTTGGCTCAAATCTTGTTAAAGTTCAGACAGATTGGACATACAGGTCTGGACTTATACATAGACTGAAATGGAAAAAGGATTTGGGTGTCAAATCTCACAAAAACCTTTCCTGAATTTTATATTGGACTATTTATTTTATATAGTTATGTGCCAAAATTTACTAATCTGAATGATTTGGATTAACAACCCTCCCCCATGAGAAGTACCAGTACTTTAGGTAAAAACATGTGACCTATTGTAGTTGCTATGAGAGAAAAGCAAACAAAAAGAAAGAAATCAATGAGACCAAGACTTAATAACATCTCTCAGAAACTGAGGCATAATCCACTATTTGCAAGACAGTCTATTTTGGTTGGTAAGGCATTCCCACCTCTACCCTACTCTTAGTAGGAAGAAAAATGCAAAATGGTGATTGATTTGGGATATAAAAAATTGTGTAAATTCCTCCTCCATTTTCTAATACAATCCCTACCATATTCCCAATTCTCAGCTTCAGCACCATGGTTTTCCTTCCTTCCTGAGCTTGTGTAATGATTGGTTTTCTTTATGCTTCTTGAACGGGTCCTAGCCAGCAAAAAATGCTATCCTTTAAAAAAAAAAAAAAAAAAAAAAACTTTGATTAAAAATTTTCAGGTGTATTCACAGTTACTAATGATTAGCTCTTCAGAGAGTATTAACCGTCAAGTCTTCATATTCACTAATCTTTTTTTTTTAAGATTTTATTCATTTATTTGACATACAGAGATCACAAGTAGGCAGAGAGGCAGGCAGAGAAACAGAGGAGGAAGCAGGCTTCCTCCTGAGCAGAGAGTCCTATGTGGGGCTCGATCCCAGGACCCTGAGATCATGACCTGAGCCGAAGGCAGAGGCTTAACCCAAGAGCCCCACTAATCTTTTTTAAACAATGTTCTCTCACTTAGAAAGATAAAATAACATATATACAAGTACAGTTGATTTTCAGGGAGAGAGATTGTTCTAGTTGTCAAAATAGTAATATTTACATTATATTAATATTAATATTTTAACTGGCAAAATATCCCATTTTTCCTTGGATCACATGTGAAACCATCTTCTAATAGATTTGATGAGCTGTTTTAGTACTTATGGGTCTCATATTTTCATATCTAGAAGTTTCTGACAACAGACTTGACAATAGGTAAAAATAGATTTCAAGTTACTTGTGTTTAAAATAGTAACCAACTTTCAGTCATATATTATCTTTTTTGTTAAAGTCTCTTTCGATTTACCTATTTAGCACTTTGTTAACTATGAGGGAATACTACAATGAAAGGAAAAAATGATGACATAATTTACTGTATAAAGTTCAATATATTTTATATGTAGGGAAACAAAATCTGAAGAGAGAAGACTTTGCACCAAAACCCAAAACAAGACAATGATCATCCATCATAACAAAATGGGAAATAATAAGAAATTGGGAAAATAGATGGGCTATTTTAACACCAATTGAGGTCTAAAAATTCAGGGGTTGCAGTGGGAAGTATCCGGATCTCTGCATCATTCTTATTATGAAAATCTACTTTGATCAGTACTTTTTGGGGGAAAACATGTAGTAATATCTGGGCTATCATACCAGATAGCTTAGAATAATAGCAAAACACTCCTCCTTTTGCAGTAAATGAAGTTGGATATAAAATCATGATTTAAGTATGTATATGGATAACTATACGGAGGTGGTACCCGTCACTGTGGTAGAAGAACCATGGGGCAGAAGGACAAAAAAAAGGAGAGAAGATACTCATCTTAACAACAAATATAAATGCTAACATTCGTGTTTGAAGACTTCTGGTTAATCTCTACCATCTTTTCCACTCACGCCGTTTCCTATAAATCACAGGATTAGAAGATTCACAATACTTTACATTTGCTATCTCTTGGTATTACTTCAAGGACTGCTTTTAGATTGGACAATGGAAGAGTTCATTTTTCTTGTCACACCTGTGAGCTGCATTTGGATTGAAGCCTTCATAAAAGTCTATAGCAGAGACTCAACTGTTCATCCTATCTGATGACTGCCAAGGATAGGTGAAATTATTTGACAAGGAGGTTGTCAACATCAAGATCTTGACTGACAGAAAATCATTACAGTTTACAGAAAAAAAAATTTATAAAATATTGTCTTCATTTATGGTCTTTCCCATCAATATCCAAAACCAAACCTCAAAATGAAATAACTTTGTCAATAGCAACTCTCAAATCTGGTGAGATCAGCATTCAGTTTTTGAATAAAAGGCAAAAATGAATTCACTGTTTACTGCAGGAAGGGTGAGTCATTTTGTGCAGGAATAGTCTCTGTGAGCATTGTGGTCTGCTGATCCTACAGAAATTTTTGGAAGTGCAGAACTCAGAGATTGTTTGATTTTCACACCAGCAGACTGCCTTTAGTGTTCACCCACTTTGAAGTATGTGACAGAATTTCACTTCTTTTTAAGGCTGAAAGATACTCCATTGTATGTATGTACCACATTTTGCTTAATCCACTCTCCCATTGATAAACATTTAAAATTCCTCCCCCCTTTCCACAGTTTGGCGACTGTGGCCATTGCTGCTATAAACATTGGGGTACAGATGGCCAAACTGTGGAAAGAACCAAGATGCCCTTCAACGGATGAATGGATAAGGAAGATGTGGTCCATATACACTATGGAGTATTATGCCTCCATCAGAAAGGATGAATACCCAACTTTTGTAGCAACATGGACAGGACTGGAAGAGATTATGCTGAGTGAAATAAGTCAAGCAGAGAGAGTCAATTATCATATGGTTTCACTTATTTGTGGAGCATAACAAATAGCATGGAGGACATAAGGAGATAGAGAGGAGAAGGGAGTTGAGGGAAATTGGAAGGGGAGGTGAACCATGAGAGACTATGGACTCTGAAAAACAATCTGAGGGGTTTGAAGTGGCGGGGGGTGGGATGTTGGGGTACCAGGTGGGGGTATTATAGAGGGCATGGATTGCATGGAGCACTGGGTGTGGTGAAAAAATAATGAATACTGTTACGCTGAAAATAAATTAATTAATTTAAAAAAATTCCTCCCCCCTTTTGGATATTGTGAATAATGCTGCTACAAACATACATATACAAGTGTCTATTCAAATTCCTGCTTTCAATTCTTTTGGGTGTATAACCAGAAGCAGAATCATTGGATTCTATGGTAATTAGATAGCTTATTCAAGTTTGAATTTTAAGAAGGATACTTGATTCAGTTATAGGAAAATTTTAAAATATTTTGGAACAACTTAGATATTTGCATCTATTTTTTTAAAGCTATAGATTTTATGAGCTCCAAACACAAATCAAGTGCAAATGACAACAATTTAGCATGAGCGATTTTTGAAGATTTAACATGCAGAAAAGAGCCTGAAATATGATGAAATGATATTTTGGATATATAAGCTTAATTGTAAAAAAAAAAAAAAAAAAAGTGTTTGTTTTGGTTTGGTTTGATTTGGTTTTCTGTGGAAGAGTTCTCTTTTACTGGCACTCATGTGACTTGCTGTGGGTCCTGGAGGCCCACAGCAATAGTGACAGCAAAGGAGGCAGGACTGCCTAGTGAAGGTACCACACTCTTTCTCAGTTGGTGCCTGCTTGATCTAGCCCACCTGCTTCTTACTCTGACTGATTTTTGTCTTAGAGAGAAATTATAGATATTTATATTATATATAATTATACTCTGTATTATATATGATTCTTACTCCCTAAAGAAAAATTCGAAATTATATAAACATCAAATTCAAAATTAAGAGATAAACCAAAACAAAAATGAATGTATTTGTATGCTACATTAAAAAAACATTATGTGTATAATACTTTAGGTAACAGTTGTTGCATTAATAAATAATCTTCTAAATTTTAATGGCTTACTCAAAGGAATTCCAGTTCTAACTTAATGTTTCAAGGATGTTAATCCAAATGGCAGGAAGTTTTCTTCCACCGTGGATGATTCTGTTACCCAGGGCACTTCAGCAGAATTAGCTTGAAATGAAAGAACAGCATTGATCACCTTATTTTAAATGTCTAGAACCAGAATTGACTAGTTGGTTTATACAGACATGTGACATACACTTTATGGGGAAATCAGAGGAGGAGATGAATCATGAGAGAATATGGACTCTGAGAAACAAACTGAGGGTTTTAGAGGGGAAGGAGTGGGGGGATGGATTGGCCTGGCGATGGGTATTAAGGAGGGCATGTATTGCATGGAGCACTGGGTGTTATACACAAACAATGAATCATGGAACACTACATCAAAAACTAATGATGTACCATACGATGACTAACATAACATAATTTTTAAAAAACCACTTTTTTATATGTACACACCCAGATATACACTATATTATTTTCTTTAAAAATGCAAAGTCAGGGGCACCTGCTACAAATGAAGTGTTTATTAACGTTATTGTTTTTCTATAACTACTGACAATGAGTATCAATAAACTTCCAAATTTTTGCCAGTCTGTTATTTGAGAAATGATATTTCAATGTTTTATGGGTTGTCATTTATTTCTGATTGCAAATATAGAGCATTATTCATGTACATGTATTTGTATGCTACATTAAAAAAACATTATGTGTGTAATACTTTAGGTAACAGTTGTTGCATTAATAAATAATCTTCTAAATTTTTAGAAGATTATTTGTTTCTTGTAAGTCTGAGTATCAAAACATAAAACTTAATTTTAAATATCAATATTTAGTTTTAATTTTAAAAAGTGTATGAACTTATATTAATTTTACACTAATTAAATTAGTAAAATTAAATTTTGTTTTCAAACTTTCAACATTTGTGGAGAAAAATATAACTTTTTTTTTTAATTTTTTTTTTTATTTTTATTTTTTTTTTTAAATTTTTTTTTTTAATTTTTTATAAACATATATTTTTATCCCCAGGGGTACAGGTCTGTGAATCACCAGGTTTACACACTTCACAGCACTCACCAAATCACATGCCCTCCCCAATGTCCATAATCCCAACCCCTTCTCCCAAACCCCCTCCCCCCGGCAACCCTCAGTTTGTTTTGTGAGATTAAGAGTCACTTATGGTTTGTCTCCCTCCCAATCCCATCTTGTTTCATTTATTCTTCTTCTACCCACTTAAGCCTCCATGTTGTATCACCACTTCCTCATATCAGGGAGATCATATGATAGTTGTCTTTCTCTGCTTGACTTATTTCGCTAAGCATGATACGCTCTAGTTCCATCCATGTTGTTGCAAATGGCAAGATTTCATTTCTTTTGATGGCTGCATAGTATTCCATTGTGTATATATACCACATCTTCTTGATCCATTCATCTGTTGATGGACATCTAGGTTCTTTCCATACTTTGGCTATTGTGGACATTGCTGCTATAAACATTCGGGTGCACGTGCCCCTTTGGATCACTACATTTGTATCTTTAGGGTAAATACCCAATAGTGCAATTGCTGGGTCATAGGGCAGTTCTATTTTCAACATTTTGAGGAACCTCCATGCTGTTTTCCAGAGTGGCTGCACCAGCTTGCATTCCCACCAACAGTGTAGGAGGGTTCCCCTTTCTCCGCATCCTCGCCAGCATCTGTCATTTCCTGACTTGTTGATTTTAGCCATTCTGACTGGTGTGAGGTGATATCTCATTGTGGTTTTGATTTGTATTTCCCTGATGCCGAGTGATATGGAGCACTTTTTCATGTGTCTGTTCGCCATCTGGATGTCTTCTTTGCAGAAATGTCTGTTCATGTCCTCTGCCCATTTCTTGATTGGATTATTTGTTCTTTGGGTGTTGAGTTTGCTAAGTTCTTTATAGATTCTGGACACTAGTCCTTTATCTGATATGTCGTTTGCAAATATCTTCTCCCATTCTGTCAGTTGTCTTTTGATTTTGTTAACTGTTTCCTTTGCTGTGCAAAAGCTTTTGATCTTGATGAAATCCCAGTAGTTCATTTTTGCCCTTGCTTCCCTTGCCTTTTGCGTTGTTCCTAGGAAGATGTTGCTGCGGCAGAGGTCGAAGAGGTTGCTGCCCGTGTTCTCCTCAAGGATTTTGATGGATTCCTTTCGTACATTGAGGTCCTTCATCCATTTTGAGTCTATTTTTGTGTGTGGTGTAAGGAAATGGTCCAATTTCATTTTTCTGCATGTGGCTGTCCAATTTTCCCAGCACCATTTATTGAAAAGGCTGTCTTTTTTCCATTGGACATTCTTTCCTGCTTTGTCGAAGATTAGTTGACCATAGATTTGAGGGTCTATTTCTGGGCTCTCTATTCTGTTCCATTGATCTATGTGTCTGTTTTTGTGCCAGTACCATGCTGTCTTGATGATGACAGCTTTGTAATAGAGCTTGAAGTCCGGAATTGTGATGCCACCAACGTTGGCTTTCTTTTTCAATATCCCTTTGGCTATTCGAGGTCTTTTCTGGTTCCATATAAATTTTAGAATTATTTGTTCCATTTCTTTGAAAAAGATGGATGGTACTTTGATAGGAATTGCATTAAATGTGTAGATTGCTTTAGGTAGCATAGACATTTTCACAATATTTATTCTTCCAATCCAGGAGCATGGAATATTTTTCCATTTCTTTGTGTCTTCCTCAATTTCTTTCATGAGTACTTTATAGTTTTCTGAGTATAGATTCTGTGTCTCTTTGGTTAGGTTTATTCCTAGGTATCTTATGGTTTTGGATGCAATTGTAAATGGGATTGACTCCTTAATATCTCTTTCTTCTGTCTTGCTGTTGGTGTAGAGAAATGCAACTGATTTCTGTGCATTGATTTTATATCCTGACACTTTACTGAATTCCTGTATAAGTTCTAGCAGTTTTGGAGTGGAGTCTTTTGGGTTTTCCACATATAGTATCATATCATCTGCGAAGAGTGATAATTTGACTTCTTCTTTGCCGATTTGGATGCCTTTAATTTCCTTTTGTTGTCTGATTGCTGAGGCTAGGACCTCTAGTACGATGTTGAATAGCAGTGGTGATAATGGACATCCCTGCCGTGTTCCTGACCTTAGCGGAAAAGCTTTCAGTTTTTCTCCATTGAGAATGATATTTGCGGTGGGTTTTTCATAGATGGCTTTGATGATATTGAGGTATGTGCCCTCTATCCCTACACTTTGAAGAGTTTTGATCAGGAAGGGATGTTGTACTTTGTCAAATGCTTTTTCAGCATCTATTGAGAGTATCATATGGTTCTTGTTCTTACTTTTATTGATGTGTTGTATCACATTGACTGATTTGCGGATGTTGAACCAACCTTGCAGCCCTGGAATAAATCCCACTTGGTCGTGGTGAATAATCTTTTTAATGTACTGTTGAATCCTATTGGCTAGTATTTTGTTGAGTATTTTCGCATCTGTGTTCATCAAGGATATCGGTCTATAGCTCTCTTTTTTGGTGGGATCCTTGTCTGGTTTTGGGATCAAGGTGATGCTGGCTTCATAAAATGAGTTTGGAAGTTTTCCTTCCATTTCTATTTTTTGGAACAGTTTCAGGAGAATAGGAATTAGTTCTTCTTTAAATGTTTGGTAGAATTCCCCCGGGAAGCCGTCTGGCCCTGGGCTTTTGTTTGTTTGGAGATTTTTAATGACTGTTTCAATCTCCTTACTGGTTATGGGTCTGTTCAGGCTTTCTATTTCTTCCTGGTTCAGTTGTGGTAGTTTATATGTTTCTAGGAATGCATCCATTTCTTCCAGATTGTCAAATTTATTGCCATAGAGTTGCTCATAGTATGTTCTTATAATAGCTTGTATTTCTTTGGTGTTAGTTGTGATCTCTCCTCTTTCATTCATGATTTTATTTATTTGGGTCCTTTCTCTTTTCTTTTTGATAAGTCGGGCCAGGGGTTTATCAATTTTATTAATTCTTTCAAAGAACCAGCTCCTAGTTTCGTTGATTTGTTCTATTATTTTTTTGGTTTCTATTTCATTGATTTCTGCTCTGATCTTTATGATTTCTCTTCTCCTGCTGGGCTTAGGGTTTCTTTCTTGTTCTTTCTCCAGCTCCTTTAGGTGTAGGGTTAGGTTGTGTACCTGAGACCTTTCTTGTTTCTTGAGAAAGGCTTGTACCGCTATATATTTTCCTCTCAGGACTGCCTTTGTTGTGTCCCACAGATTTTGAACCGTTGTATTTTCATTATCATTTGTTTCCATGATTTTTTTCAATTCTTCTTTAATTTCCCGGTTGACCCATTCATTCTTTAGAAGGATACTGTTTAGTCTCCATGTATTTGGGTTCTTTCCAAACTTCCTTTTGTGGTTGAGTTCTAGCTTTAGAGCATTGTGGTCTGAAAATATGCAGGGAATGATCCCAATCTTTTGATACCGGTTGAGTCCTGATTTAGGACCGAGGATGTGATCTATTCTGGAGAATGTTCCATGTGCACTAGAGAAGAATGTGTATTCTGTTAATATCTTTACTATCTTTCTAGGACCATTATCTTTGGTAATATAGAAACTTTAATGAGGTTCCAATTTGCAAGAAAATTTTTTGTAAAGATTTTGGAATTTGTGATGCATCCCCTTAATTAAATGCTTCTAATAATGTATAGTAAAATAAAAATCCAAAGGGTAACTTTGAACAATAATACTTTCATAAATTAGTCTTTGGTTTATAAAATTTCATTATTGCATCTGAATATTTCAACTTGAAAAATGCTTAATGTCACTAATCACCAGGGAAATGGAAATTAAAACCATAATAAGAAATCTTACTCCTGTCAAGGTGGCTATTATAAAAAAAAAAAAGAGAGAGAAAAGATAACAAGCGCTGGAGAGAATGTGGAGAAATTTGAACCTTTGTGTACATAGTGGGGATGCAAACTGGGAGGTCACTATGGAAAACAGTATGGACATTCCTCAAAATATAAAAAACAGAATGCCATGTTACCCAGAAATCTCACTTCTAGGTAATTATACAAAAGAATTGAAAGCAGGATCTCAAGAGATATTAGCATTTCCATGTCCATTACAACACTGCTCATAATAGCCAAGATATGAAAATAAGCTAAGTGTCCATCAATAGATGAAAGGATAAATATAATGTCTCATTCATATACAATGAATACTATTTCACCTTTAAAAAGAAGGGAATTCTGTAATATGTAACAGCTTGGATGAGCCTTGTGGACATTACGCTAAGTGAAATCAGCTAGTCACAAAGACAAACACTGCATGATTTCACTTGTATAACATATTTAAAATGGTCAAATTATAGACTCAAAGAGTGGAATGATGGTTGTCAGTGGTTGAGGGGAAGGAAGAGTGGGAAGTCACTAGTTACAGCAGAGTTCTAGAACTAGAACTAGTTAATGATACTGTATTGCATATTTGAAATTTGCTAAGGGTGTAAATTTTTAAAGTTCTTATATAAGAAAAAATTTCTGTAACTATGTATGGTGATGGGTGTTGACTTATTGTGATTGTTTGACAGTATATACAAACATCAAATCATTATGTTGTACATAGGAAATTAATATAATGTTATTGGAAATTATACCTCAGTTGAAATAAAGAAACAAGGAAAGAAAAAATGAATTCCAACTCATCTGAAGAAGTTCTTCTATTGTCTTCCAGAACATAGATTTTTTTTTTCACTTCCTTTCAGACTTTCTAGCCAAATAGGTAAGCCCCAGCCCTGTCATTCCCACAAGAATCCGTAAGGGAGGATCATTCTATAGTCCAACCATGACAGCCATTATCTGAGCCAGCTGTTAGGAAACATGGCCTATCTACACTGTACATTTCCCAAGAAATTTTATCATTTGGGTTTGAGGTAATAAAATCCCCTTATTCTCCATGTATGGGTTGCTATTCCAGTTTTTAGTCACTGGGTGGAGATAAGTTACATCATCTAGAAAAGAAAAATAAAACACATATATGGCTGGGATTTAATTTACTAGCAATCTGGAAAATTATGAGTTGACAGGAACCTGGCGACCTTATTCCTTCTCCTCAAATATCCTTCTGCTCCCGTCCTTCTTCTTCTTCTGGGACCCCAATAATTTTAATACTGTTTCCTTTATGGTATTGCCAATTTCTTAAAACCTCCCTTCATGGTCCATTAGGTGTTTTTCTCTTGTTTCCTCAGCTTCTTTCTTTTCCATCATTTTTGTCTTCTAAGTCACTGACTCTCTCTTCTGACTCATTTACCTTAGCTGTTAGAGCATCCATTTTAGACTGCATCTCATTTAAAGCATTTTAAATTTTGGCCTGATTAGATTTTATTTCCACACTAGGAGGTTCATATAATGTCTTTTATGCTTTTTTTTCCCCCCAAGCCCAGCTAGTAACTTTATAATCATAAATCACATCGGGCTCTCTGCTCAGCAGGGAGCCTGCTTCCTCCTCTCTCTCTGCCTGCCTCTCTGCCTACTTGTGATCTCTCTCTGTCAATAAATAAATAAAATCTTTAAAAATTTTTTTTAAAAAACCCTTAAGTTCTTTATGCTATTTTCCCCTAGCTTATGAGTTTTTCAGATCTGAGTGACCCATAAACTTAGTATTCAACTGATGTTTCTGTTGATCTCCTGGCAAGGGGCCTGCTGCATGAATTCTTAGCTGTCTTTGCTGGGGTGCAGTTGCACTACCCCTTGCCCAGGGGTCAAGCTAAGTGTAAGTTGCTTCCAGTTGTTCTTTGTGGCTTTCTTTCCTGAAGGTTTTCTCATGACTTAAAAGGATGTAAAAAAAAAAAAAAAAAAATTAAAATGGCACCACCCGATTTCCAGTTTCCAGCCCAGGAAGTGAATGATAGCAGTCTCCACTCTTCGGTGCGCCCTCAGGGAAAAGTAGTCAATCTCTTTGGTGTGCACCAAACTCCACTGACTCCTGCAGTGACAACCACACCACTTCTCCCAGTGGAGGGAGGATGATCTCACCTAGACTCCATTGCTCACTAGCCCCCTGCCCAGGAGCAGTTTCCCAATCCTGTGTGCACCCATGTCACTCCTTCTGGGGAAAGGAGGAGGATTCCCCCATTTCTGCTGCTTTCAGGACCCCTACTTGGACAGTGGTCACCTGATCATTCCCTGGTTTCTGATTTATGGCAGCACCCAGCTGAGAGACCTCTTCAAGGCTCAGTAATTATAGCCAGGTTTCCTGCTCTAATGTTTATGAATTCTGCTACACGAAGTAACCCCATTCTTTCTGTGACCCCAAGGATTCTGAGACCACACTGTCCCATCTAGGATTCTACCCTGCTTTGCCATCTGAGCACATTTCAGGCAGGGATGTCCCTCACAGGAGCAGACTTCTAAAAGTTCTGATTCTGCATTCCACGGCTATATCACTTTCTGGTAGCCAGCTTACAGAAACTCCCTCCCCCTGCAACTTATCTTCTGACATATCCTGTCATATCCACACCTCTTACCTTGCAAAAAGTGGTCACTTTTCTATTTGTAGAATTGCAGAAATTCTTTTCTTAGATCTCAGGTTGAATTCACAGATATTCAGAATGAGATGATAGATAACTAGCTGAATTCAAGGGACCCGATGAAACACACGTCCCCTATTCTTCCATCTTCATTTCTCCATACTATCACATTTTTAGCAAAGAGCCATAATAATGGGAGATAAAGCATAAAGAAAAAGAAGATTATGGCTAGATTTAAAGGCAGTTTGACAGATTGGTCAGCTTTTACATTGGAAATCAAGGACCTGGATCATAGAAATCCAAGAACTAGTAGAGTGAAATAAAGAAATATCAAACAATTCTGTTGTACACCCCCAAACTAACTTAACATTGCATGTCAAATACACTTCAGTTAAAAAAATAAAAAGAAAAACCAGGAGATATTTTGAGGGTAAAATTTGTGAAAAATTGACATGACTCAAGCCATCTTAAAACAGAGTTGGAGAGAACACCATGAAGAAACTACCCTACCCATCTTTGAACTGGGCCAAAACCTTTCAACTGGGCTAAACAGCAATTGCTTTAGGCAATTGTGTGAAAAGTCAAGAGGACATTAGCCATCTTGAATCCTAAGTCTGTTGATTGTGGTCTTTCTGAAGACAGAGTAAATAATGCAGACCAGGAATAGTTTCATTTGCTAACACACGCAATAGTCAATTTGTGTGTCACCAAAAGTGGCTCAGCCTCTTAATACTAGTAGAGTACCTTTTATCTAAATCATGTAGTTGTCTCCTTCCTCTTTTTTTATAAAACTCCTGTTTTCACCCAGAGGAAGATAACTTTTCTGGTTACTGCAGAAATCCATACTTCCCAAATTGCAATTCTTTAATCCCAAATAAATGCTCTTTGCCTCTCATTTCAGCTCTTCATTTTCAGGTTGACAGCTTCATAGGTAAAAAGAAGTCTCTCTCCTCTCTCAGCCTCTGTTGATTCTTAAGGAATGTAACAGACTACCATCCTGCCCAAAATGTGATTCAAACAATGATGACATTTCACTGTGAAAGACAATGAGACCTAGTGTAGCAAAACATTGATCAGAGTATGAAGTCTTTTGAAAAATCAGGCACTGATATGTACAAACCTGCAGTGGTCCTCTTGGGGAAATACTTGTTTTTCACAAAGAGTATTAAGAATTCTTTTTTTCTAATTAGTGTACAGTGTTGATCTAAAACCCAACATTGTTTCTTAGGAGGGTTCTTTGCCAACCTAAGAAAAAAAGAAGAAGAATTTGTAGAACAAATGGAGTGAAGAGCACCCCTTCAACACAAGTGCTTAGTTTTCAGTTTTTGGGGGGAAAAGACGACCTATTCATATATGTATTTTCACCCTGGAAACAAACCTCTTAACTAGTGATAATTAAGCCAAGCAGGATAACAATTATGAAGGAGCTATCATCACTGATGTGTGGTAGGAGCTGAGTTTTAATGCTTCATTTCCATCTGTCTGTATTACTTAAGGGAAGACTCATTTATGCTTCAATACCAGAGAATTGAATATATTTTATTTTTAAAAGAACCATTAACTGGTCCAAGTGGTTGGTTGAACTGAATTTTTAACTAAATTCTCATTGAAATTCTAAAGGAAATGAAATTAGGGAAATCAGAGAAAGATGACTTCAAGCAATATCTGGAAGATATGATATTGATGAATTTAACTTGGTGAATGACAAGCCACCCAGCAGTTCAGCAGCCCACCTGGAGAGTCAATGGACAGTTTTTAGAGGGATCTGAAACACAGTTAAGGCGCAGAAAATGCAGACAAGCCTATCCTGAAGCTGGGTAGGTGATGAGTGAAGAAGAGAAAGGGAGTTCTCAACCTTGCCCTATACACACCATATGGAAGTGCATGGATGCTGACACAGGGCTCACAGGCTATCATTCCCATTTTGCATTTGGCACAGAAGACATACAAATAAATGAAACCAGTACCAAATATTTGTTTAAAGGATAAAGCAAAAGGAAAAACAAACTGAATTGTACACATTTAGGCTGTGAAGAATACAGTATCAACAAGATGAGATTACATAATTGCCTGCTCTTGTTCAATATTATTTAGGGACTTTTAACCAAAGAAGGGAGGGAAGGATGCTGGGAGGGTGAGAGAGGAAGGAAATTAGTAGGGCTTAAATATGGAAAAGAAAGAATCAAATTTATGATTATTTACCAGTGATAAGATCATGTGCCTGGGAAGTCAAAGATAATAAAAGAAATATTACCACAGATGAAAGAGTTTAAATAGCCACTGCTTCCTAGAATCAAAATAGAAAAGCTAAGGCTTTCCTGTATTTGAAGGGGAAAAGAGATAAACCCAAAGAAAGAAATCAGAAAGCTAAACAAAATGTGTAGCAATGGTGAAAGAACAGATAAATGGAACAGAAAAAGATTTTAAAAATTGGCCCAAGTATGTGAAACAATTGGTATAGGATAAAAAGTGGTGCTTAAAATCAGTTTGATCTTTCAATAAAGTTTAGACTATATAACTAAAAATCATGGTAGATCACTACTTCAAAAATTAATCATGTATCAATGCAAAAAACTGAATTTTTGGTAATTCAGAGAGTTTGAAAAATATATAATCATAGAATTACTAGAATAAATCCTGATGAATAACCTTAAGTTAAAAGACCCTTTGAAGTTAATGTCACCAAAGGTAGAAAACAATTATGAACTGCTCAAGATTCTTTTTTTCATTAAAACAAAACAGGAAACATGGAAGTAAATTTGGAAAATGTTGTGGAAGCCTGTTGAAATCCAGGATTTAGTGACTGTTCTTAGTATGTTGGGGCTCTTTTCATTGCAAGTGAATTAATATTTTGTTTTGTGTCCTCCAGGTGATTCAAACAGAGGGAGCAATTCAGGAAAATTCAGTTATAGTCTTTCAGATATATAGTTCTCAGTTTGGGTCCAAATATGGTGCTGCTATAATATTCCCAGAATCCTTGGTCCAGGAGCCATGCAAGGAAGCCTTGTAAAATGTGATAAGCAGTGATTTCTGGATCTTACAAAAATCAAGCCTGCTCTAGTACGTCTGCTGTCAGAAGAAACCAGAGCACAAAAGGTATCTCTAGGAATTTGTGTTATTCACAAATTTCTAGAAGTATGTTTCTATTTATCTTTTGGATATTAATGTAATTGTGCATTCCCCAGAGGTCTGGCTGCATAAAGGTCAAGGTGTCCAAGAGCTGGTTTAGAAGAGGTTTGGTGAAACTTACCAGTAGTCTTTCATGAAGAAAACCTGTTAGAAATGTAGTTATCCAGTTTTCTTCTTCCTGGCACACACTGGAAGAGCGCAAGAGGAAATGGATGGTACCTGACTAACAGAGTGTTGTATAAAAGTATATAATATGGTTCCATGGGCTAACTGTGGAAAAGAGGGAAAATAGACTCCCATATTTTTTTTTAAAGATTTTATTCATTTATTTGAGAGAGAGAGCACCCATGCGTTGGGGAGGGTTACAAAGGGAGAAGGAGAAGCAGACTCCACTGAGCAGGGAGTCCAACAACACAGACAAAGGGATCCCAGGACCCCAGGATAATGACCTGAGCCAAAGGTGGATGCTAAAACCAACCCAGGTGTCCCTAGACTCCCATATTGAACAATCTGTTTCTTTATCACACACTTGGAGTCTACAGGAATGTGTTAAACAATCCTTGGATTCATGTTTGAATCACATTTTCAACTTCAATATATCTGAAGTACTTTTCTACTCTGTACAAACCATGTCCAGTCCCAAAGGACTTGGGACTTTGGGTTTTAAGGCTACTCAACATGGGTGGTACCCTTGTAATTACTAGAGTATAAGGAAACTTCCTCTTTGGTTCCATTGACCAAAATTCCATATGTCCCTTGATTCCTCCGCTTCCTCCCAGGTTCATCCCTCTTCTCTTCAGCCTTCCCCGGTACAAGTTGTCAAGTGTTCCATTTCATCAATTTCCAAGGACCTAGAGTTATGTGGAGCAGTGGGAGAGCAAGTAAGGGCAAAAAAGGGTCTCTTTATAGTATAATTCCCGAGTTTTTATGCAAAAATTATCTCTGCCTCTTCCTCTGATTTACATTGCATTTCCTAAAGTTAACTTTCTATCCTAGGTTTGCCTTACACTTGTTTCCAGGAAAAAAGCTAGGTATGGGAAAAATGAACCATCACCTGTTGCAAAAGCCCTAATCTCAGTCTCTGGGAACCAGAACAATAGTTCAGTGGATAGACTGGTCTCTCCATTGTACAATACCTTGGTAAAGAATAATCTTCCACATCTTGGTAGAAGACAGAGTTACATGGGGTTCCAGGAACTTAATATGGAAGAAAAGATAGATATGGGATAGAAATATTTGTGCCTGCAGGAAGCATGGTAGATTTTACAAAAATATGGTTTACAAGTTTTCCTGAAGGAGGTAGTCTTGTGGGTTTCCAGCAAGAAACATAGTATTGTGGAAAATATGGGAAATGGATATGGAGATCAAGACAATTTTGTGATGTCTCCCATACAAATATCCACAGGGGAGTTTTTATCAGTATCAGGACCCTCATCTAAAGGCACCAATTGGTAGAGTTGACCCTACACAGAGGGACACCAAGGCCATATTGCATCAGAGTTGTGGTTCATAAAATGGATTAGAATACACCCTCGCCCTGTTCCCATTCCCTGTTTCAAATTATCCTACAGAAGGTCTGGGTAAAGGAACCAATGTGGTTTCCATCATAAACCCAACTCCGCTAAAGCCTGGGATCTTGTCAGTATTGTCAGTGGACCGGATAAATCTCTCCTTTCAAATATTGGCCCTCAGGGTGCCTGGGTGACTCAGCTGGTTGTGCAACTGCCTTTGACTCAGGTCATGATCCCAGAGACCTGCGATCAAGCCCTGCGTCCAGCTCCCCACTCAGCGAGGAGTCTGCTTCCCTCTCTCCTTCTGCCTGCTGCTCCCCTGCTGGTGATCGATCTCTCTCTCTCTCTCTCTCTCCTTGTCAAATGGATAAATATATATATGTAGATAGATAGATAGATATAGATATAGATATAGATACACACACACACACACACACACACACACACATATATATATTGCCCCTCATGAGGAGTAATCAGAGGCCCTTGTGTTTCTAAACCTTCAGCTTAGATAGGAAGAGCCAGGCACAGCTAACCCAGACGAGGAAAACCCACCGTACCAGAGCGTGGAGAAGGACTCTGACAGTGTGATAAAGATGAGCAGATAATCCCAAGCTCTTCAGTACATCTGCTTAGATCTTATTCTAGCCATACCTGAGCTGACTTGTCTCTTGTGTCCCTGAATAATTTGCCAAACTGTTTCTGGTCACTGCCAAGAACAGGCTAATCTATGTCTTGCTATAAAATATTGGCAAATAATGGTGCTCACTTTATTTTAATTGTAAGTTATGGAACATACCTAGAGGATGGTCAGGAATCTTACATCTTGCTTGGACACAGAAAGGCTCTCCAGTGTATTTTCCCCTATCAGGAGAATATGACTAAATGCCATTCTTTTGGGTTTCTCAAGGTGTTGAGCTCTGAGTGCATATATGTGAATATTGATTTCTGATAAATCTCTGGTGATTTCTTGCTCACTTCTGAATTTCTCTTGAAGGAGGGAATGGGGTAGAAATGAAGATATTGCAAGAGCTGCTGCTTTCTATATCCCAAGAAAACATTTTTCAAATTTTTATTAAGGTGATACATTTTTAAAGAACTGCAAGGATGCCAGATGATTCTGATATAGCAGATTTATTTAATGAAATACATTATCATCCAAACATTTATATCAACTAAAAATATGTTGATGGTGCATGTACATATTTCCTATTTAAGGCATCTTTAAAAAACCCTCAACTTTCTTTTGACACTAATGAGATTTACATTCAAAATGTATCAACTTTTAAATGTTGCAAACAATGACATTTCTTAGCTCTTAGTTTATCTATGCCACAAATAACTGTTCCCTTACTAACATTTAATACAGGTATTGGTAATTAATTGTAGCAAGCTAGAGTAACATCTTTTTTTTCACCTGGGGCAGGATAAAAAATTATGTCCAACACATCATAAAGTATCATTATCTCAAGGAAAGAGAACATCATGTACAAGTTACCTGCTTTCTCTTTTTTTCCTCCTTGCTATCTAATAATATCAAGATTTTAAAGACCTAATCACACAAGATAAAAGAATGTTAAATACTAGGCTTCTAGCACATGGTATGATGAATTCTCTGCATGTAAAAGCTCTCAGTACATGTCTAGTCCTCCAGGGAAAATTTATTGATCACATACACTATGAAATATTATTTCTTCAATATAAATATAAGTTGCTACTAAAAATCATCAGGTGATGTTGAGCTAGATATAATCTTTAAAATATTCAAATCAATCAATTTTTTATATAAAGCTGTCAGGTATCATATTAAAACTGTGCTGCACTGTGGAGAAATGATAAATGTTAGAATCCTGCTCTTATAATTCCCACATTTATAAAAGGGAATAGCATGGCTGCATTGTATCAAAATTGTTTGTGGACAGGTGGATTCAGAACCAAGTTGGCTGGCCAGTTCTGCACCTTGTGGCTCCCTCTATCCTATCCTAGCTGTGAACTGCAAAGCAGCTCCAGTGCCATCTGTGGGATAAGTGAGCACATCCTCAGGAAGGGCCCCTAGCACTTACCTACTTTTTACTTCATTGTTAGCAATTATTTACTTCCCAGAAAGAAGGCTCACATATCAACCACAGTGTTGCAAACCTTGAAATCTGGCTCATTTTATTCTGCAGCAGTAAGCAAATGCCTATTTTCTGCAAGAGAATGTATGCCAATGTTTTTTAAATTTAAAAGTTATTATCAACAACAACACTGGAAGGCTGGTTTTTAGAATGTTAGTTGGAATGATCCTTTAAATGTGTGCTGTTTTCTTTGTTGGGCTGATAAAATATGTAAACATATAATTGTAAATATATTTCCAATGTATAATACCTGTTTAAAGACTGCATTAAGCAAACTAAAATATCCTCAGTTATTACATAGGGTGATATATGTAAAGGATGAGATTCTTTTGATTATTTCTAGATGGTACAACAAAAATCTAAATATAATGTATTCTTTTTTTCCCGTTTTCTGTTTCACGTTCTTTCCAAATTGTATCTTAATGATTGCATGTCTAATCATAATTAATATTTATTTAAAGACATGGCCCAATAGTGACCTAGACAAGTCATTTATCCTCCTGTTCTCAGTCTCCTTGTCTATAAAATGTAAATAGTAAGTGTACCTACCTAGCTCATAAGGGTTGTTGTGATGTTCAGGCGAGCGAACAAATGTAAGCCTTTAGAGAAGTCCTTGACACTAGTAGATTTGTAACTATTATTATTTGCCAGATACTCTATCAGACACTTTGATATAGAATGTGTATACATGTGTATGTTTTCCAAATTTTAAGTTTCCCAAGATCAGAAATGAGACTTGAGCTAACATCTGCATGACTCCAAACTACATGGACTTAATTCCCAGGCACATGGCCTCTCAGTGTGCTGGGCTGGGGCTCTTTAAGCATTCAATCTCCAATAACCACTCAGTACTTCAACATTTATTAAGTGCCTACCATGAACCAGAAAGGACAGTAGTTTCAGGGAACATTCTCAGCTTCTACGGAGAGAGGCAGATTCTGCCAGCAAGGAAAACAGGTAGAATAAGATAACCCTTAGGCAAGTCATTATGAGTGGCAGCACATTCTCCCCAAAATAGTTCTTTGGGTTTCTTTTTCCTAAAACCTATGTTGGGGTGGGAGGGGCAGAGAGAGCTGGGAGAGAGAAAATTCTAAGCAGATTCCGAGGCTGAGCGCAAAGCCCAATGAGGAGCTCCATCCCACGACCCAGAGATCATAACCAGATTGGTAGCCAAGAGCCGGGCACTCAACAGACTGCACCATCCAGGTGTCCCTACTTGTTTTTTAGTATGGATGCTTCCTTAAATCAAAGAAATACAGGGATCTCTAGTATGGAATTTCCAAAACCCAAGCGCATGAGACACCAATTTTTGAGAAACAGTAAGGCCTTCTCATTTTCCTTGAAATCTCTCCATATTCAGAATGTAGTCACAGGGCTAACTTGCCAGCAATTCTAGGTTAACATTCTCCTACATCATGGAGCGGTCTCCCTGTCCCATTAGGCCACATGGTTTGAATGGGAGCTATTATGTTATTTCAAATCTGATCTCCAAGCCCCAACATCTCCTATGATATTAACTAGTTCAAGATTCGGCCCCTAGACTCAGGCTGGGTCAGTCATGGCACTGTGGGCTTTTTGCCTTGATTGAATACACCAAGGGTAGTCCTATGACCTAAAAAGAGAAACTCAGTATCCTTTCCTGGGGCTTTATTCAAATTAGAATTGGGGAAAGCCAGCCAGTGCCTCCTAGTAGAAGGAGAAGCAACATATGGGTTCTAGGAAGCAGAGCTGTCGGAGGCAGGCCCCTGGCCAGGGCGGCCTCCGCCATTAAAAGATGGCGCCTGGCTAGTTGCCAGGTTAGGATTGCCTCGTGAGACTAAGCAGAATGCCCGAAGAGGAAGTAAACAGCATTGGTTGCTAGCGAAGTTGTTTGTTTAGGTGCACAGCCTGATTCACTTCCTCTTGTACCCTGCTCGCTGATTGGTCATGTAAGCGTATATAAGTGTGTAGACTTGCAGAAATAGAGAGAAGATGCATCCGAACCAGGGCGTCTTGTCGTCCTTGCCGGCTGAGGGCGATAAATGGCGCCGGCACCCAGGAACTAAAAAAAGGAATCTTGCAAGGTAATCCGCAGGAAAGCGGGGAGTAAAGGTCCGCAGGTAAGCGGGGACATTAGCCACGTTCAAAAGTGGGAATTCCGCGGTAAAGCGGGGAGTAAAAATAGAAAAACCTTGCAAGGGAGAAGTCCGCAGGTAAGCGGGGTAAAACCACGACAAAGGTAGTGGGAAACTTGTACAAGACTGCAATAAGAAGCGGGGCGGCCATAGAGCCGGGATTTTCTTATCAAAACCGCAGGTAAGCGGGGAAGGGACCACGATCAAAGTGGTGGGAATCTTGTACAAGCCCGCAATAAGAAGCAGGGCGGCCTTAGAGCCGGGATTAACTTGTACAAGTCCGCAATAAGAAGCAGGGCGGCCTTAGAGCCGGGATTTAGCGAGTCCGCAGTAAGAAGCGAGGCGGCCTTAGAGCCGGGATTTTACAAGTCTTCAATAAGAAGCGGGGCGGCCTTAGAGCGGAGTTTAGCGGTGAGTCTTTAACGTCCACGTAAAAGCAAATACTGCTCGGGCCTTCTTGAATACAGTGGAAAAGGCGGCTCCATGGTTCCTAGATGAAGGCTTGCTAAACATACCTCAATGGGACCACTTAGGGGAGGATTTGAAGAAACCAGTGACTAACTCTTCTCTCATATTCCCTCCTCTCCCTTTGATGCATGGCAGGTCTGTAACTTGCTAGGAGCATGTACTGATATCTCAGCAGTGTCCATGTTAAATGGTGGCAAATTCCTCAACTGTTCTTATAAACAAAATGATTCCAGTACCTTTGAGACAACAGTTAATGTGTCTTGTCCCAATAATATTACTTATCAGCCCACTCCCATATGGGTCTCACCACCGTTCCTTTTCCTCATAACAAATGCTAGCGAGCTGAATGATACGTTGAATTGCACTAAGAATTGCTATCTTTCCCAGTGCTGGAATGTCACGGCCTTCAAGCTGGCTGTGATTATGCGTATCCCTACCCATGTTCCTATCCCAGGTTCCATTCCAGAGGACAAGTTACCGGTGGTGCTATCCAGAAAGAAGAGAGATTTTGGTATCACAGCCGCCATTGTGACAGCATTGGCTATATCTACAGCAGCTGCCACGGCAGCAGCAGTCTTGCTTGCTGCAACTATACCCACTGCGGAAGCTGTGAACACCCTTGCAGAAGGAACGGCGGCTGCCCTTCAAACATAGACTCAAATCAATGCACATCTGCAAGCAGGAATATTGATAGTCAACCAGAGAGTGGATTTGGTTCAAGAACAAGTGGACATATGGGGGGCCCTATTGGGACTGGGATGTATAGTACCCTTCCCGGCAATTTGTGTAACTCCCATAGCCTATATTAATATGAGTGACTTACAGAATGTCTTCCTACAGCTCTCCCAATACTTGCAGGGGAATTAGTCCGCAGAATTCCAAAACTATACTCAGCACCTGCTACTAGGAATAACAAGGATAAATAATACCAGAGTTGAGCTTGCAACCCTCCCAGATAATCAAAACATTGCAAGATGTGTTAACCTTTACGAAACAATGGGCTAGCGTAATTGGTCTGATGATAATCCTCAGAGTGGGCTTGATTCTGCTAGTAAGGAAACTGCAAATTTGGAGGCGACAGCAACATAGGCAACAGCAAGCCATGGTGCAGGCCTTGTTAGCCATCGAGGCTGGAACATCCCCCCAAGTGTGGCTAAGTATGCTGGATCGGTAGTCAACGACGGGTAAGATTGGTGGGGTAATATACCAACCTAAGACAGGACGCAGATCATTGATATCTGCCGTCTGATGACGGGTAAGGATATTCCCCGCCACTGACAACCTAAGACAGGCACGATCCCTGCCATAAAAGAAAAAAGGGGGAGATGTCGGAGGCAGGCCCCTGGCCAGGGCGGCCTCCGCCATTAAAAGATGACGCCTGGCTAGTTGCCAGGTTAGGATTGCCTCGTGAGACTAAGCGGAACGCCCAAAGAGGAAGTAAACAGCATTGGTTGCTAGCGAAGTTGTTCGTTTAGGTGCACAGCCTGATTCGCTCCCTCCTGTACCCTGCTCACTGATTGGTCATGTAAGCGTATATAAGTGTGTAGACTTGTGGAAATAGAGAGAGAGAAGAGAGAGAAGATGCATCTGAACCAGGGTTCTTGTCGTCCTTGCGGGCCGAGGGCAATACAGAGCAAGAAGGCAGCCTCTAATAGGAAGAAAATGAAGCTTAAAAACAGAGAAGCAGAGGCAAGAGGCTGGGATAGAGAGTCCTGGAAGTGTTCACGGCTCAAAGATTGTTTAAAACTCTCCTTTAATCACATTGGACAACAAGGTGTCCCTCCACTAGATCCCCCTTTTTGCCCCAGGTAGTTTGGATTATCGTCACTTCAACGAAAGGAACTCTTAACTAACCCAGGTAATTGCTCACTCTATCAAAAGTGTAGCTGAGTGTGAATTGTTATCCCATCATCTGTTTGGGTTTAATTCTCCAGTATGTGGGTGTAATACCAAAAAAGACTCATCCAAAATGTAAAACAAGGAGTTAATATGTTCAAAGCTTATGGTTCATCAGGATGAATTAGAACGTTGAAGGGATGCATGCCCCCAGAAATGCCAAGCACTTTGCAAATGGGTGCATGGCTTCAGGAACTGTAAGACTAAGCACTCCAAACGTTCTGCTCCTTGGAATTTCATGAGTTTAGAGATTAGGTGAGTCAGAGTGACTTGACTTCATTAATTTATAAAGGTCCTGATTTCAATCCCTGTGTACCAATTAATTAAACATATATTTCCCAGATACATAAACTCAGAAATTCAAGACTAAAGGGATTTCAGTAGACTTAGTTCTTGTGTGAAATCAATCCTAAAGCAATAAACCAATTCAGATGATCTCTTCCTCTGTTTCTCTCTCTCTCCTTCTTTTGTTCCAATGGAAATAATGTAGGATCGTGAGTTTCCATTATACCAATGTGCTGCCTGCAAAAGCAGAGTCCTAAAATAAGGATGTGACTGGGACATAGGACCAGAGAGGAAATGGAGATTCATTTATTAGTTTTATGCCTCTTAAACACAGAAAGAACATACTCTAAACTAATTAAGAACAGTATGGAATCTTTCCTCTACTGATGAATATACAGATCAAATTTCAGTTAGCTGATAAGTGTAGGAATAACAAAAAATAAAAGTATGGTTTAAAAAACACTGATTTTTTAATTACTGAAAAAATTTCTATTCATTCACTTTTTCTGCGTCATTGCAGTAAAGTGTACTATGGGTTCAAAATGATTTTTAAAAAATTATTGGTAGACTAGGTCTGAGACTGACCCTCCCCACCCCATACAAAGAAGAGTCACTTCTCACAAACAAGCGTGACTTCCTAAATTCTTCCTTTGTGGGAAAGGCCCCAGTACTTTACACTTCTCAAAAGATCACAGTATTAGGTGTGTCTATGAAATGCTACTTCCCTCTACCCACTGTTAGTTAATGCAGTCAATTTACTTTTTTGATTTTTGATTTGATTTTTTTTACGTTTTCTTTGCTTTTGTAATTATTTTCCTAAACAATACACTAGTGATTAGATTGGATATCGTCAATTCCTTGCTTATCCTGATTTTGTCTTCTGAAAATTTATTATGCACTTTGATTATCAGGTAATTTCTGCTTTTTTCTTTCAGTACCCATAGCATATGTCTGTGGCTTTCATATTAAAACAAAACTCGGGTTAGTATTTGAAAGCTCCATCAATTATTTTTTATTTATTCAAACATTCTTTTATTTTTCATGTATTCATCCAAACAAGACTATAATTGAGTGTTTACCAAAACTTCTGTCCTGGGTCCTAGGGATGCAGCTATTATAGAAAAAAAAGCTCTACCATCACAGAGCTCCTACACTGGTGTAGGAAGGCAGACAAGAAACAAAGAAACTAATAGAGCATGTGATGGGTGGGGATAAGCGATATGAAGAAAAAAATAAAGCAGGATAAAAAGGATAGAGATTACTGTGTGGGAACAAATTTACACAAAGAAGTCAAAGAATATCCTGACAGTCAAAGAAGGTGACATTGGAAAAAATAGCAGTAAGAGGTGGAGAGCTGAGGCAGGCAGTGGTTTGGGGGAAGAGCATTCTTGACAGAAAAGAAACAATGCTCCAAAAATCATGAGTCACGCGTGTGTTTCAATGTTTGAGGAAGAGCAAGGAGGCCGTTGTGAAAGGGGATAGTAGGAGGAGAGTAGGAAAGAGGGAGTGAGATCTAATACAACTAGATCCTGTCAGCTGTGTGAGCCACATGTATATATGCTGTGGGTTTTACTCTGAAAGAGATAGCAAGCCATTTTAAGTTTGAGCAGAGGAGAAACATGATCTGACTTTTAAGTGAAAAGAAGCTTCTGGTCATGATGTGGACATTACTTAAATCAGAAAGAGAGCAAGTGTAGAAGTATTTCCTTTTCCAACAGTTGGAGGGTAGATTCAGTCTGTGGATGAGGCCCTGGGAAAACCTACATACAAAAGCTTCATTTCAGCACTGGAAGTCACCACCCTCTGGCCAGAGTAGTCTCTCTCCTGAAAGAGAGCAACACTGACAAACTTGACACTGAAGCATTCATTATCAAGTGTGGACCCAAGGACAGGAAACACCCACACACGTAGAAATACAAATGAGGTATGTATTCTGTTAGTTCTGTGTAATGAGTTTTAAAAATCTTAGTTGACTGTATTTATTTTAAAACGTTCTGGATTTTGGTTATAAATCAGCAAGATATATTGCTCTAAATTTCATGTAATTAGGTTATATAGGGTAACAACAATGGAGCCATATAAATTTAATGTCTGTTTATTGATTTCACAATGATTTATGATGGCTTAATATAATTTTCTTTAGATCCTAAAATTTAAAAACTCAAGAATTATTAATCAAGCAAAATAATCATAACATTGATTTGAATTTAAAGTTAGAATGCATGGATAAATTCCTAACAAATGAGCATAAATCAAAAATATCAGAAACAAGAAAACTATATGGTTATGATCATATTAAAATTTTGAAATTACTGTTGCTCAACCAATTAGAATTGTTCATCTTTAGTTCACTAATTAAACACTGGAAACACTCAGAAATGTTGGATTAAAGATTTCAAGAATTACTTGAAAAAGCTCTAGAACTTGCATCCTTGCATGATGTGTTCTCATTAAAATTTTCCATGCAGTCAATGAAAATAAACCTGGAAAAGATATAAAATTATTACATGTAAATTCAAGTTAATACTTAATTGTTAAAATGTTTATTTTAAATAAAACTATGTATTTTCACATAAAAATTACATATTTGTTACTTGATAATTATACATATAAAGTTTTTAAATTTAAAATTTATTGACAAACTCATATAAAAATCAGTAAGAAATACAAATAATCAGAAAACTAGGGAAAGTGCACAAACACATCAAAAGAATTGTAAATTCATCAACAAAACTAACGGGCAACCTACACAATGGGAGAAGATGTTTGCAAATGATGTATCAGATAACCCCAAAACCAAATAATCTCGTCAAGAAATGGGTGGAAGACATGAACAGACATTTTTCCAAAGAAGGCATACAACTGGCTAGCAGACACATGAAAAAATGTTCAACATTCCTAACCATCAGGAAAATACAAATCAAAACTACAATGAGATACCACTTCATACCAGTCAAATAGCTAAAATGAACAAGTCAGGAAACAACAAATGTTGGCAAGGTTGTGGAGAGAGGGGAACACTCTTACACTGTTGGTGGGAATGCAAGCTGGTACAGCCATTCTGGAAAACAGTACGGATGTTCCTCAAGAAGTTAAAAATAGAGCTACCCTATGACCCAGAAATGGCACTACTGGGTATTTATCCCAAAGATAAATATAGTGAAAAAAAGGGCCACACGCACCCCTATGTTCATAGCAGCAATGTCTGTGGTAGCCAAACTGAAAGGAGCTAAGATCTTCTTTAGCTGATGAATGCGTAAAGATGTGGTTCATGTATACAATGGAATATTACTCAGCCACCAAAAAGGATGAAATCCTACCATTTACAATTTTTACTGTGACATGGAGGAACTGAAGGGTATTATGCTGAGTGAAATAAGTCAATCAGAGAACAATTATCATATGTTTTCACTCATATGTGGAATGTAAGAAACAGTGCAGAGGATCATAGGGAAAGAGAGGGAAAACTAAATGAGAAGAAATCAGAGAAGGAGACAAACCATTATAGACTCTTAACTATAGGAAACAAACTAAGGGCTGCTGGAAGGATAGGCGGGTGGGGGGATGGGGTAATTAGGTGATGGGCATTAAGAAGGGCACATGTTGTGATGAGCACTGGGTGTTATATGCAACTGATGACTTATTGAACTCTATATCTGTAACTAATGATGTACTATATGTTGGCTAATGAATTTAAATTAAAAAAACAAAGAACTGTAAATTAATACAACAGTGCAGTAGCATTTTCTACATAAGAAACTAATGTAAGTTACAGAAATTGCTATATGATAGGAATTTAGAGAAAACAAAAACTTTAATTCAGTTTTATAACAAAAATGAAACTCCTGAAAACTATTTTAAGTGCCACTCAGCAATATATGACTCATTGACTTTAATTCATTTCCTCTCTACAAATTTATCGGTAAAATCATAAACTCTGCCAAGAAAAACATACATAAAATGCCATTGTTACATTATTACCATCAGTTTATAACAGAAAATAATGCCTACAGTTATAGTAAATTTATTAAATAAAACATTACATATCTGTTAAACAGAATGAGCTGGATCAATATGTCCTGATATCCAAGAGCTTCAAGAAAATTTTCTAGTAAAAAAACGGAGTGCAAAGCAGTGAGTATGATTTCATTTGTGCAAACAGCACAGGTCTTATTTATCCATTTATATATTTATGTTCAAACAAAATTTGCACCACTTTTGAAAACTGGGTGAAGAGCCAAGAGGTATAAATGAAAAGAGGTGGGGAAGAAGACTTTAATTGTCATTTAATGTATCAATGCACTGGGCTTTTTAAGTTTGACTGTATTATAGTTTAAGATAAGTCAGTAAAAGTAACAGTAATTTAAATGTTTTTAAAATAGAGAAAAAATAAGAGTTTTTAAAATGATTTTTGAAGAGAAGAAATATTTCAGGTTAGATCTGTTAACATATGAGAGTTAATGGTTTGAAAGTGTCCAGAACGCTTGGTCCCAGATCTTCTGTTTTCTTCCTACACTCTGGGGATGGGAAGATTAATTTCCATGAAGAGCTATTCTTGTTAACATCGTTTAATTCTTTCCATGGAGATGGAGCATGTTACCTGATTGGTGGGTGAGAGAATTTGGCTCATGTTTCTCAGTTGGCTAGAGCTATTCTGTTATAAAGTCCTAAGAACCAAAATAGCTCTTTTCTCTTCTTTCTGTTTAAACTAGTGAGGAAGTTAGGTTAATTTGATTAATATTGAGTCAGTCAACACGTTCAAAAATTTTAATGAAGTGTAGATTACTGGTTATTTAAAAATGCATGGGAAAAGACAAACATACAAAGGCATTATCGTACAACTAATTTCTAAACTCAATACTTTTGAAATATAAAACAATGATCATTACCCCCCCAAAACTCAGTTTATTGAAACAAATTGATTTTTAAGTTGGTCTAAAACTTGTTTCACTGTTTTGTCTACAAATGTTACTAGGTTTTTCAGTTTCATCTCATATCAGAACCTTGTTTTTTGACATATTTACTTCTCAAAGTAGTATGTAGTTGTTTCTTGGAGTTAACATCAGCAACTATGAGAAGCTTCTATAATAATAATTTCCTTTGCTGCCTTTTAATATAGTCCCATTTGTATTTTGTTCTTGTTGTTGCCTTTACATTTGATGTCTAATTCAAACACTCATCACTAAGATCAATGTCAAGAAGCTTACCCTTTGTTTTCTCCTACCGGATTATGGCTCCAGATCTCACTGTTGAGTCTTTAATCCATTTGCATTTGAGGTAAGATAATGGCCCAATTCATTCTTTTGCAGGTGGCTGCCCAGTTCTCCCAGCACCATTTATTTAAGAGAATGTCCTCTCTCCATTGTTTATTCTTGGCTCCTTCCTTTGCTGTAAATTAACTGACCACATACGTGTGGATTTATTTCTGGGCTCTCTATTCTGTTCCATTGATCTATGTGTCTCTTTTGATGCTAGTACCTTACTGTTTTGCTAACTAGAGCTTTATAGTATAGCTTGAAATTTGTAAGTGAGATGCCTCCAGATTTGGTCTTCCTTCTCAAGACTGCTTGGCTACACAGGGTGTTTTTGTGGTTGAATCCACATTTTAGGATCATTTTACTTCTGTGGAAAATGACACTGGAATTTTAATACATGATGCATTAATTCTGTAGACTGTTTTGGGTAGTATGGACTTTTTAACAATATTAATTTTCCAATTCATGAACATGGAATTTCTTTCCATTTACTTGTGTCTTTTTCAATTTCTTTCATTACTGTCTTACAGTTTTCAGTGTACAGGTCTTTCACCTCCTTGATGAAATTTACTTCTAGATATTTTATTCTTTTTGATGTAATTGTAAATGGAATTGTTTTTCTTCATTTATAAGTTTATAGGTTATGAACACACCACCATTACATTAGATTATCCTGAATTTAACTGTATTTTACCTTTATCAAAGGGATTTATGCTTTCATATGTTCTCTTCTTATAATTAGCAACTCTTTTATTTCAGTTTAAAGAAGACCCTTTAACATTTCTTATAAAGCCAGCTTACTGGTGCTAAACACTTTCAGCTTTTGCTTGTCTGGAGAACTCTTTATTTTTCCTTCAATTATGAAGAAAAATTTTGCCAGGTAGAGTATTCATGTTTGGGAGTTTTTTCTTTCAGCGCTTTAAATAATTCATGCCACCCTTCTGACTGGTAAAATTTCTCCTGAAAAATCTCCTGAGTCTTATGGAGGGAGAGGAGATTCCCTTGTACAAAATGAGTTTTCTCTTATTGCTTTTAAGTTTCCCTTTTTGTCTTTAACTTTTGACAATTTAATTCTGTGTTTTGGTGTAGGTCTTTTGGGGTTCATCTTATTTGGAACTCTAGATTTCCTGAATCTGGATGTCTGTGTCCTCCCCAAGTTACAGAAATTTTCAGTCATGATTTCTTTCAATACATTTTCTGCTCCTTTCTCTCTCTCTTCTATTTCTGGGACCCTTGCAACATAAGTATTGGTCCACTTGATGTTGTTTTATACATGTCTTTAACCTATCTTCATACTTTCTCATTCTTCTCTCTTTTTGCTCCTCTCATTGGATGACATCTGCTGTCTTTTTCTCAAGTTCTGCATCCTGTCTTCCACTTCATCCAAACTGCAGTTGAATCTCTCTATTGAATTTTTCAGCTCTGTTATTATATTTTTTCAGGTCAGTGAATTCAGTTTGGTACTTTATATTTTATATTTCCCTATTGAAATTTTTACTTTGTTCATGAATTCTTTTCCGGACCTCAGAGAGTATCTTTGTGACCATTGTTTTGAACTCTTTATCAGGTAAATCACTTATCTCCATTTTAGTGAAGTCTTTTTCTGAGGTTTCATGCTGTTCTATTGTTTGGAACATACTCCTCTGTGTCTTCATTTTCCTTGCATTTCTGTGCTGGTTTCTATGGATTAGACAAAACAGCCACCTCTCCCAGTTTTGAAGAAGAGGCCTCTGTATAAAAGATAAATTTTACCATTCAACAATGCCCTTCCTCTTGGCTGTCTTCCAATTCTTTGTGAAACTGCATAGTGTGTTCTTAATGGCCCCCAGTAGTTGAAGGTGGGCCAAGACCTATCAGTGTCCCAAAGAGGCAGAGCTCAGTCAACAACTGGATGCCAGATGGTTTTAAGCTGGATCCTCAAGTAGCAATTTTTGTTTGTTACAGTCCTATGGAACCCATCAATTTAATTAAGCCCTGTTGGCCATTGGAGCCATGCAATCATGGGGTATCCTCTGAAAAAAACATGGCACAGATGTGTGTACAAGTTCCTTCCAGGAGATACATTTCCTCTGAAACAAAATAAAGGGAGAGTGCCAAGATGACACCATCAAGTTCTTGGTGCTGCAGTATTAAATTGGAAAGCTGCCCCTCAGTCCACAGCTATTAGAATGAACAAACAGCCTTCTTTCATGAAAAGACTGGGTGTGTTTCAGTTTGCTGCCTCTGCTGTGTACCCTTGGGAATTTGCCACAGTGTGTCTGCACAAACCTTTCAAGAATTGTCTCCTAGTTTGCAATAGCCTTCTGAGTCTTGTGCATCCAAGCCTTGTTGGCTTTCAAAACTAGATGTTTGGGAGTACATCTCTCACATGGAAGTCTTAGAAGTTGGGGTTCCAATGGATGGATGGATGTGCGGTCCAAACTCATCACTCCTTAAGGAGAAGCTGGGAGTTGTGATATCTCTCCTATTCTGTGTTGCTTCACCACGGCTGGGGCTTATGGCAAGATTGTGTCTCAGCCTCTCCTTCCTACATTGATGTGTATTTTTTCTCATTTCCCCAAAGAGTAAGAGTCACTCAGCTAGTTTCTGGATTTCTTTCAGAGTGAATCTTTCTGTCTGTAGCTGTCTGTTTGGTGTCCCTGAAAGGAGTAAGTTCAGGAGCTTCCTATGTCACCATCTTCACTGCAGCTTCTGAGATGCCCAAGTTCATTTCCTTTCACCCAACCATACATCATACTTCAGCAAACAGTTGTCTTCATTCAAAGAAAGGAGGAGTTAGTAACCATTGCAGCAGAAGAGTAGGAGGTAACAAACCTCTTGTTCAGGTTAGGGGCAGCAAAAGGGGCACCTGGCCTCAGTCTTGAATCATGAAATTCAACAAGTTTTTAAAAGCATTTTAAAATTATATTAACATGAATATCAGCTTTTGACAGTTTTAAATTTTCATGCAGTCTTCATTGTTCATTTTAAATATCACCCATGCGGAAATAAAGTAATAAAATCTAGGCAAGCTTTGTTTTCTTGCTAATTTATACCTAATGTTATCTTTCAACTTAACTATGGACTTTACTCTTAGACTATGTATAGTCAAGGATTAAAACTTGATGCCACTAAAGATAAAGAGATGGTTCAGAATTTTACAAAATTAAAAATTTAAAACTCCATGCCAATTCTTACCATCAGCAAAAATGTTAAAAAGCTAATTTGAAGCCTGAAAATGTTAATTTTATTTTGTAGATTAAATTTAATGAACTTAGCTTAAGTTTCTTGTGGAAAATCATTCTGGAGACTAAAAAGTAGCTACATGACACTTTTAAACTTTATTGTAAATGTGTACATATGTTTCTATCAAAGATTAACTGAAAATGCTCATTTTTAAGTATCAGTATCTGTTTTTCACTCATGCCTTGTTTTCAATATATCTGTTTTCTCTATTCTTTGCTTATTTGAAAACTCCAAGGCCTTTGACACAGACTGAATTCTGGGTGTCAGTGGAGAGTGGTTGCCATGAGAATGACAACTTGACAACAGTAAGTACCTTGTTATATAAGGTTTATACAATTACACTATCAAGGTTCACCATTTTTTCACCAGTAACTTTCAACATTTACTCTCCCATTTTTTTTTTTTGTGAAAGCAATTCAAACTTGTGACACAAAGCCAAATTTCAGTAAAACTTGATCTAATAAAATCTTGTACAATGGTACTTTCACACTTTAAATGAAATAAGTTTCACTCTCCACTCAGTTCTTCACCTTGTACATCTTAAGAGGAAATCCAGTTTCTACAACCCAAGCCTATGTAATTTATGCCATCTGATAATTTGGCAGGCGATTAACAAAATTCATGCTTCTCCTTTCATGGTATAGTTTGTCACACAAAAGTAGTCCTTAGATAGCAGTTTAATTCCCTACCCCACTGCCTCTCCAAACATGAGAGCATCTTTCTGCTGGTGGGATGTAGATTATATAGAAGTCAGGGGTTGGAACAAGCACAGATAGAAGGTAACTTACTCCTCTATTCATTGTGTAAAGGGAAACTGCCATTGACTGAGAATATTTCACTGGAACCATTACTACAGCAAGAAGAAACTGCCATTGCATGAAAGCCTTAAATGTTTGGGGTTAATTCTTACTCGAATTAATACAAATAAGATTTCAAAACATATATTTAATGTATTTATGTTTACTTTGCTTTTGTATCTTTCAGATTCTTTTGGAGGGGTTAAAAATCACAACATTTTAATTATTTTAATTGAATGTTTTCAGCTTGGTTCACTGCATAAAACCATATCTAGAAAACTGAGATGATGTGGTAATTCAAAGGTACAATTATAGATCCCTTCTGTTTTTCATTCTGAAGGAAGCCCTACAGTTGAGGGACTGCAGCAGAATATTTCATCCACAGTTAGTAAGACTAGATCAAGTGAGCTCACGTAAGTCAATTTGCTAGTTTTTCCCATTAATCATGGCACATTTTCTTTTGAGGTTTTTTTTTTTTTTTTTTTTTTTTTTTTGCTAAATTTAAGAGCGATGTATAAGATTTTTAAAAAAGGAATAGTGTAACAGCAGCAAAGGACTGTATCTGGGTTTGTGGATGAAAAGGGGACTGGAGGTTGGTGGCTTCATAGATCAATAAAGATGCATAAGAAAGGACAGGCCACCCTTAGAAGGACCAAAAACTGTGGAATGGATACCCATGGAAAATCATGACTTTCTTTGACAATATGTGTTATGATGATCTTTGTATCAAATAAAATCATTATTTTTTCCTTTATTCCATGAAATATTAATTTTCTTTGAGGTATTGCTTACAAGGCTCTTACCTGGAGAGTTATCCACTTGGCGAAGAAAACTTAGAACAAGAAGAACCGTGTTTTGAAAGTCAGTAAAGTCGTGGATGAAGGGGGCTCTATCCCCGTTAACAAGCATTCGTGGAGGCAGGCCCTTCTGGAATTCATATGTTCTGACCAAAGTTGTTGGAAAGAGGGCTACAGCTAAATATTTCACAGCCACACACCAATTTCTTCCAAAATTTGCTTCTGGTTTAGAATAATACTCCAACCTAAGAGACAAGTGGAAACAGGTACAATTTTAATTAGTCCATTCAGAATTTCAGCCTCATTATTTTCTTGCTTCTGTTTTTGATTTTTTAGTTTCAAGTTTTTATTTAAATTCTAGTTAATTAACTTATAGTGTAGTATTGTTTCAAAAGTAGAATTTAGTGATTCGTCACTTACATATAACACCCAGTGCTCATCACAAGTGAGAAACAATGGTTTAAATAAACTGCAATGGCTTAGACAAACAGCAAGCCCTAAAAACAATGGCTTAAATAAACCCTAGGAAAGAGGTGAGGGCACCAGTTCAAGGCACAAAGGCATATAAGCAAAGTCAGATCAAATGGAATCTTTTCAAATGATTTAACTGAATCTGTTACCAGACAATTCATCTAATATTTCAGTTAAGATATAGCCAAGTTAAAATAAAAATAAAAATACACCTTAAGAGGCTCCTTTTAATATAAAATACAGATATACGTGCACCAATCAATCTTAGGATCCAAGATCCAACAGTTTTAAGTATATGTAGACCATACAGAGCTCAGTATTGTCTCATGTAAAGAAAAAACCCTAATATATTCTTTAAAAAGTAACATATGAGATTTGAAGGAAATATCCCAGTATATAATAGATTGCAAACATGTCTGCAGTTTTCCAAACTCACTCTATCTCTGGTGTTTGTTTTTCCCAGGGCCCCTTCCCTGTTACATTGGAAGGAGGTGGGAAGGAGAAAGGCATAACTTTCTGATCCTGGTTCAGCCATAATATTTAATTTGGCCAATAGGATATTAGCCAACTTGACACCCTGTAAGCCAGTAATATGTTTTCACAATTTGGTTTCTCTCTCTTGTCAGTCTGCCGTCACTATGGTAAACACTCAAACTTGCTTACTGAAGAATTAGAAGACAAGTGGAGCAGAGCTGAGCTTCACTCAACCCTGGAATGCCAATCAAAGTCAGCTAACACGATGTGAGCCTAGGAATGAGCAGACCTGCCCAGCTGAATCTTAAACATGTGAGGAATAAACACTGGTCTATGACACTGAGATTTAGTAGTTATCACCTGTCTACATTCTCGTGAAGAAAACAAAATGAAATACAGGACAACACACCTAATAAATTGCAGACTTCTCAACAATGAAACTGAAGCTAAAAAATAATGGAGATATGCCTTCAAAAATCTTAAGTATTACCAGCTAGGTTTCTGTAATCACTCAAAGCCTCAGTCCGAAATCGTGATAGAATAATGATACTGTAAGAATGCAAATTACCTACAATTTTTTCTTCTTATACAACTGTTCTGAATCGACTAGTATGTAAATCCTGACAAACAAAGTAATCCAAGAAATAAAAAGATACAGGATATTGGAAAGGGGCGATTCAACTCAAAGAAGAGACAAAGGAAATCTAGTACAAAGATACTAGAGACCGAAGAATCCTATCAGACCACCTAGGCAAAGCAGAGCAGGTCAACAGCTCTGAAAGAAACCTCTTCAAGAAGAAAAAATTGATGTAATTCCAGATGCTTTTAAACATGTTGAGAAGAAACTTCCTTGGTTTGCCAACTTGAAGTAATTAGCGTTGTATACAATAGAAAGTAAACAAAAATATGTAAAAAATTATCAACGCTAAAGGGAATAAGATAGCAAAGGAAAATAATTATAATCAGTTTAGTACATGTGATATGAAGAGCAATTAATAGTTAAAATAATGTAGCCACTGAACATTGTCCCAATCCAAATCACTAAACAATCATGCAGAGAAAGTGAGAAGTGGGAAGAATTTGTATGGTGTGTGGGTGAGGGGAACTAAGTGGTAATTTTCTATGGCCATGATAAAAAGGATTATACTTAAATCTATAAATCAGGAAATGTTATAGGATTTTTTATTTTTAGAAATATAGTACCAAATAGCGAAGCAACCAGTGGTTATAGTCATATTCTCCCTGGATACAGCTGTTTCATTTACTTATGTATTTTTGGTGGAAGAGACGGAAAAATCTCATAGAACCACGTGACTAAATCATTGCCATATACGAAGTGGATAATATACAAACTAAAAGTGACCCAAAACAAAAAGTAAGAAAGCACACCTGAATTCAATATATGAATTAAAGGAACAGGAAGGAAGGAAGGAAAGACGGGAGGGAGGGAGGGGGGAAAGGATGGATGGATCTCTGAAGAATTCCTGAAATAGAGATAGCAGCAGCTGTGGGAAGATGCTAAGATCTTCCCACAGACCATTCCCACAGATGGTCTAAGGGCCATCCATCCACTATTCTAACTCCTAGGACAGGGAGGCTCTGATCACACTCACTTGCCTGCTAACCTACCTAGAGGGAGGGAGAAGAGGTTAAGAATGATTTTTTGTTCAATTCGGTGATTGCCTGCATGGTTCATCTCTCCCCAGAATTTCAAGACTCTCCATCAAGGAAGTGAATATTGTATTTTATTCCTGCTTCATTATATATTAAAAGGTGGAAGCATTTTTTTATTGTTTAATAGCTTTTAATATCTTTTTAGAAGGGAAGAACCTTGGTAGTTACTGACCTCATCAAATGAGTTTGTAGGCTATGTACCTTGCAGACAGTACAGCTTGCAGGTAAGAAAATGAGCTATGGAGTCAGGAGAAATTTGAATACTAGCCCTGCTACTCCCTGGCCATAACATTTTAAGAAAGTTCCTAAACAGCTCAACTACATACTTGGGATCTAGAGAAAGGAGGTGTTTTCAGGTGAGATCTTATATTAGGATACTTCAGGAAATTTCTTTTACTTATTGTACTTAAGAAACAGTAGCTGTTTAAAAAACCCATTTGAGAGAGTCACTTGTTGATACCTAAATAGAAGGCCAAGTAAGAAGGATCAAATTTCAGAGAATAAAAAGAGCTATTAAAAAGCAATGTTTTGGTTATAATTATTGAGGAAAGTGCTTCTAACACTATCAGAAAAAAATTTTTTAGGTCATATGCTTGTGATCAAAATAGTCATGTAAATATTTAAGATTATACACCAAAAATTCATTGCCCTGTGATTTTGGAGTTTTTAAATAAATTTAGCCTGTTAAAAATATGGTATTTCTTTCAAAAGCAGTTCCATTACATATATAGGAATAAATACAATTAGATTAAAAGTCTAAGTCCACAGGAGACAGGAAATATGCCTATAAGAAAAAAGTTTCTTCAATCTCCTTGAATTTACCTGAAGTACTCTTATATTTTTTAGGGACAAAGTTGGATTCTCTAGTGATTTATCTTTGTATATGAACCTGGAACATCTGTAAATGAAAGAGTAATCTAGAACAATGACTTGCTATCAGTCATATCTTGAGGTAGGCAATCCCAGGCCAGAATCATTGTCTAA
Organism: Mustela lutreola; assembly: GCF_030435805.1. Classification (NCBI taxonomy): domain Eukaryota; kingdom Metazoa; phylum Chordata; class Mammalia; order Carnivora; family Mustelidae; genus Mustela; species Mustela lutreola. Next base: position 73,559,931 of record NC_081295.1, read on the forward strand.
TAATCTCATTCCTATTTCCTGTCATCAGAATAGAAAAAGCAGTTGAGTTACAACTGCAGCCCCAAATCCTATCACTGATGCTGTCCCAGGAGAAAACTCTTCCATTGCCCAACTTAATATCTGATTTTTGAAACCATATCAATAAAGGAGGTAAAGGAGGAAATGTGCTTTGAATCTGCGACTTACGTGATTTATTTACCTAACTGATGGAGTCAGTGGGAGAGACAATCAGTGAAATTAAGAGGCACACATGCCTGCCTGGCTTTACCAGTCTACTCATACAATACCAAGGAACCCAATTTTGTGGTTCCTGTTTTTTACCATACCCAGATTTCTACCCCACACTTCACTCAAAGTGGTTGACTTCACCCTCAGACAGTGTCCACAATAGCTAATTTTATTATGTGTCAACTTGACTGGGCCTCAGGGTGCCCAGATATTTAGTTAAACATTATTTTGGGTGTTTCTGTAAGGGTGTTTTTTGGGAAATCTCAGTTTCCAAAATCAGTGGACTGAGTGAAACATATTGCCCTCCCTAATGTGGATGGGCCATATCCAATCTTTTGAAGGTGTATTAGAACAAAAGTCTAACCTTCCTTAAAGTAAGAGAGAATTCTCTTGACTGATGGTCTTCAAACTGGAAGATAAGCTTCTCCTGCTTCCACCTATCTACCTACCTATTTATCTATCTATCATCTAGCTAATCTATTAATCTATCATCTCTCTATCTATCTATCATCTCTCTAACACTATCTCCTATTGGCACTGTTTGTTTGGAGAATCCTGACTAATACATTATCATTCACAACAAAGCACTCTAGATATAGAGTGTAACATGTAGATATAACATGTAGAGTGGCTTGATAATCTGCTAAGCTATCCTGTGTGCTAATCCTGATGCTAGTTTATCTTTTTCTTTAAGTGTGTACCTACCATATGATGTGCCCATGGTCAAAATAATGAAGAAAATTTTTCTTTTTTTTTATATAGAGAAATTGTTGTATATTTTATTTGTTGGTTGGTTGGCTAGCTGTTTTGTTAGTTATCAGTTGGTTAGTAAAAGATTTTGCCCCTTCTTCATAAAACACTTTTTAATCTAATCATTCTAAAAGAGTTATACTTCATCATTAAAATACTCAGTGAATAATATTATTTAAAAGGAAGATTAACCATCACTTTAGAAGAGGAATAAAAAGGTGTTAAGTAAGGCCAAAATCATTTACCATCTTAAATAGAAATGATTTGCTATCCATTCTTACCTATCTTCAAATATTTTGCTAGCATGTTCCAAGGTTGAAACATGTGCAGCCCAGAAGTATTTCAACAGGTCTTCAAAGCTACTAGAAGGATTCTGCAAATGCTGTAGCAAAGGAGACATTTATTCGTATTTGAGAAAATATAACAATTTCTTTCCTTAAATTTCATTGAATCCCATATATAAGCTAGAAATATTCTACAAGAGAGGAGAACTTTTGTTTCTAAGAACTATGCAGGCCCTTAGTGAATAACACTCCATAATAGAGTATAATAAATATCTATTATAAGTATTATTACTGAATGCACCTATAAGAGATGAGCTGCAACAATTTTCACAAGAGTCAGTATTTTATACTGGCCAGGAGGATTTTGGTTTTGGTTTGTCATTTGTTTTTCTGCCACCATAGTAGAAACTACCACAAAAGTTTAAAATTAAGAAAAAGAGGAAATTTTTGTTAGGATATTTAATTCAATCATATCTAAAGTAGTGAATTAATAATCTACAGAACAAGTAAATCTATCTTTTTATTGTGGACCTTCTGCCACTTCTATATTTAGCCAATGTTTGCATTTTGCTTATTGAATATTTGGTTTTGATTGTCACATAATTGTTTAGTTCTCCCTATGTATGATCATTTATTAATTCAATTGAAATAAGTTAATTGACTGTTCTAAAAACAAACTCTATAATTGTATTTCTCCCAAGAGTTAACCCTTGGTTGCCATGCAGGTTCAATTAGCCGGAATACTCCTTTTATTTAGTAAGATACATTTTGTGCTCTCACATTTATGTATAATTTAATTTAAATGAGTGGATAGACTTTGTGTTAATGTTGTATTGGTTCAGAGGGTACTAATGGCACATAATACCCCACTGTAAAGTAATAATATAATTTGCATAACAATTTACATTTTTGCACTTAGGAAAATATTACATGATGAAAACAAAGACCTAGACAAAAAACATTATATAGAAAAGGAAATTCTCTTATCACCTCCTAAGAAAATAAATTATAAAACTTAAGAAAGCAACCTGGTAAAAGGCATTCCACTTGCTCATTATCTCAGGATAGGATGATTGACAACTAGAAATATTAAGGCAAAAATTCGTCTGATCCTTGGGTGGCGGCAAAAGCATGATTTGGTCTGATGATATCCCCATTATGCCGGAATCAACCGCAGCCAGGAAAGGTAATGCACTTAGAAAGTAATTCATATCTGTAACAGCAAAAATACTTATTATTATCACAAGCACTAACAAATGCGATAGAGAATATTTTTAAGTAGTCTGTAAACTAGTAAGCAAAAATCACAGGTCCAGAAACCAAAAAGTTAGTCACTACCAAAAAAAATTAAAAATCTCCCTAAGGATCACATATATAGCTTTTCTTAATAAGCCTAGAATCATAAATAAACACAGACTCAAGCTGTTGTCTATATCTTAAATAAAAATTAATGTTGACATTTCATATTAATTTAGTATTACTTAATATCCATTTTTTCAAAGTATTGGGTAAAAAAAAAAAAGAAAATTATCTATTTACGCATAGAATGATACACCTCTAACTGAAGCTTTATCATAACAATACTTTTCTAAAATATTTAATGTGGCAAGAGTGTTAACATTTTGTACTTTGTACTTAGTCAAGTTTAATGTGCAACCATGATATCACAAAATCCTTGTTTTATATTGGGTTTTTAAAGCAAACATTTTGGGTAAGTGTTGACAATTGATCTTTGGATAACTAAATTGGCAATGAATTAACTTTTTTATTTCTCTCTAAAAATAACCTATTCCATCAGATTTAGATATTATAATTTTGATAGCTATAAAGCTTATACTGATTCTCACTGGTGATGCAGAACGTTGTCTATGATAAGACATGTATTTATGAATGCAATTCTACGCCCCAGTGGAGCAGACTGCTACTCCAAACTACTAAATCAATCGAATAAAGAAGCCTGAGTTCTACATCCGTGGCCATGACTGTGGGTCTTTGAAAAGAACTGGTTTGCACAGTATTAGAAAAACATGTAAAGGTGTTATATGATGTGTGTAAATCCAAGAAAGTGAAACTTAATGTATTCTTAGAGATATTGGGAAATATCTCTAAGAAATTGTGTGGAAATTAATTTTATTACTAAAAAACAAAACAGAATTAAAGAATTAGAAAATAACCTTTTGATTATTTTTGTATTAAATACGTGACTGAGCCTTTGATTATGGATTGACAAAATCATTTGTGGCACACTACTCTAACACTTATGGTTTTAAAGTCAAACACAGTCGGTCTGAACAAAATGAGGCAAAGCCCTATTTGCTTGTTCTCTCATTTCTCATCCTTCCTCATTCTGGAGACTCTCGTGGGACCTCCCTCCTGACTGCCAGTGCTGGGCTTTCAGAGGCCATGGTCCTTTACAGTTCCTTGTTTCCGTCCTTCTGTGAAAAGCGCTGTGTGTCCTGAGGAATCATTATTGACCTTATGGCTGTTAAATTCTAGAATGTGGCATAAAGACCACAAGGTACATGATGAAATAGATTCCTTCTTACAAAAGAATAGTATTATTTTGTCTCTGTCTCTAAGATTTTAGGTTGAATACTTTCCTTGGGAATGGCTATTACCTATTTTGCTATTTAAAAGGATCTACCAGGGGCACCTGGGTGGCTCAGTGGCTTAAAGCCTCTGCCTTCAGTTCAGGTTATGATCCCAGAGTCAGGAGATCAAGCCCCACGTCGAGCTCTCTGATCATTGGGGAGCCTGCTTCCCCAACCCCCCGCCTGCCTCTCTGCCTACTTGTGATCTCTGTCGAATAAATAAATAAAATCTTTAAAAAAAATAAAAATAAATAAAAATAAATGAACCTACCAGCCCACCAGCTGTCCACAGAGATACACAAATGATCTCCAGATTCATAGCCACAGCCTTTCCTTCCTCTGGGATCAGCTAATCTTCCTAGAAAAGAGAGGGTGCAGCGATTATTTGTTATATACTAACATTAATTCCTGAATATCAATAAATATTTTGCTTTAAATTATTCTCTTCTTCTTTCATTGGTCCCCAACAAGTCCCTCGCACTCAATCCTTCTCCCTTCCTTTTCTTGTCCCTTCCTTAAACACACACACACACACACACACACACACAACCTACAGTCAAGCACATGTTTCTATGCTATTCTATTTCCAGGTCTTGTCCTTTGCCTTAATTTCCAATATTATCAAATTAGAATAGAATTTCTCAGGTGGACTTAAAGACTGTTTTTTTTTTTTTTTTCTTTTAACTAGGTAGTTATTTTCAACATGCAGCCAAGACTGAGAAACACTGTTTGGGCTCATTCTTTTATTTCCTAGTAGATTTCATTTCTATTTCCCCAGTAAAATTTCATCCACATTTCAGGTTTAGGTTAAATTCATTTTTTTCTGATCACTCCAGCTGACTCCACTCTGGCCTTTGTTTTGCACTTTTAATGTCTATCCAAGAGTTATTGTTTATTGTTTTCTATTTAATTTCTGCTATCTTTCCTATTTCACTTGTGCTGTAAATTCTTTAATGGCAGGGAAACTGTCTGAAAGTACTCATTCACACCCCATCTCTCCACTGCTCTTAGCAAATGTTGAACACTTATCAGCTCATCAATGGATGAGTTTAGTCAGACTTGATCCTGATGTGTGAATGCAAAGAAAGAAAAAGAAGAGCATTAATCTACCAGCTCCCCTGTACCTCCCCTGAGGTTGGCATGCCTCCCATAGCAGACTTTATATTAATGATTTCTCTTGGACAAGGGTTGTTTTGACCCCAATGAATGCCAGATAAATAGGAGTAGATTTGGGTCTCAGGATATTCCCTAACAAAAAAGCATGACTTGTCCTCCTCAGTAGCTCCTGAATATGACCACTGCTCAGACTTAAGATCAACCATAATCTACCCTCTATATCTTTTCTATTGGAATAGAACATATTTCTTTATTGGTGGTATTATCAGTGTGGATAAGCTCCTTCATGAGCTTTTTCTGTTGGCAAGAACAAAAATATCTAATTTATGAATCCTTGGCCCACAACATATCTCCCAATGAAACACTAGAATGTATTTTCAAGAGGAATCAATCATTTGCAGAGAAACATCCTTATGAACAAGATGGCACTCCTTACGTATCAGCACTATCTCCATGTATAGGTAATCACAATTGGGACTTCAAAAAAATTCAGGTAAATTTGACATCAACTTCTGTTTTTAATGTATATCCTTTTGACTGTTTTGCTCATCTAAATGCTTCAAATGGCATCTAGCACCTAGCAGGAGTTCAATAAATATTTGAAGTATGCTCAATAGATTTCAATAGATTTAATATGAAGTCTTTTTGTGTTTGGCAACTATTCCTTATGCCCCATTGTGGATTCTAGTCAAGACAAAAGCATGTAAAAGTAGGCTTTATGGAGGAGAAGTGAAGAAATATGGTTATGAGGGGAAAGAGGAAAAAGAAAAGAATCAATTTTCAAAAACTTGGTATGGTATTTACAGAATCTTACTTCCCAATTACTATGTGGTCATATTAGTAGATCATCAGGATGAAAACAAGAGTCATTCTTACCTGTTCTGTATTGCCAGCCATGCTGGAGAGGTAAACCCCAAAAAATATTTTGTTCATTGTTAGCCACAATGTTTTCAAAATAACTCGCTGTCTTGTTCACTAGGATTTTGTACATCCCCAGTCTCTCCAAGTATATCCAGGGATCAATGAGGTACTTTCCATTCTCTACCCTGTAGTCACTGAGCTGACCAGGACTCTTCTCCCACAGTGGTGGATACAGATCTGAGAAATTATATGCTCCTGCTAGAGAAGCAGAAAAGCAACCAACTAACACACAGGTCCAAGGAAGAAGGAAAGCCATTGTACCAAAGCTGGGGACTGAGACTGTGGCCAGGCTTTTATTGGGAAATGGAGGAAGAAGTCATGGTATTTGCTTATGTCTCAGCATGTCAACACTTTTTGTTCTTTTCCCTGAAGATGACAGAGTGAAGATGGAAAGGCCTTACCAATGAAAATAGGATGCCTCTCTTGTGAAATAATAAATTGATTTATTGATAATAAATTTATCAATATAGTTTGTTATTCACATGATAGTCCAAACAAGCTTTTGAAACTTTCATTGCTGAATCAATATTCTAAACACTTCCAAAAAACTGCTGTGAAGTTTACATTGTGTTTTTATGCCTATTAAACTGAATACACTCCTACCCATATATCTCAACCTTATTCATCTAGAAATTTAAAGATATAGGCAGTTACCTATGTCTGCTGAAAAGAATTTATATAGCAAGCCTGAAAATGTTATCATTAAAAAAAAATTGACTTGCAAGTTTGGCCCTTGGCTGGCATCTATCTACTTGGCTCTCCAAGTTCCTAGTCAACAGTTAAATGACAAATGATTCACTGTACCTAGACTGTGCAAACCATATGGTTTATGCTCAACACCTGCTTTCCTTGCAGAGTCTGGAACTTTCATATATGACCAGCCCACAGGAAGCAGCTTAGGTACTGCCTCTTTAGTGGGCATCCCTGGACAGAAACATAACATATATATGCTGTTCTTCTGTTACTGGGGGGAAACTGCTCTGTGTGACTTCTCATGGAAGGAAAAGAGCATGTAGAAATCTACATATGACTTCCTCCAGACTCTGCCTGTGTTTTTTCCCCTTTCATTCAGCTGTGAGTTCTTACTATATCCCCATAAAGAACCTTAGCCATGAGTATAATTACATGCTGAATCTTGTATGTCTTCTAGAACATATTTAAACAGAGTTCCCTGAAGGAAAACCTTCAGATACCCATTAGTTATCTCTCCCCAAATGCTAAGAAAAAAACATTTATTTGGTATATTTAATGAATATAAAAATTTCTAGCCCCCATATTGTATTAGGTATCTCTAGATCCTAGAGGAAAAGACAAAGTCTAACAGGTTTTAATTTTGGGTGTATAAGTTTCAAGAACATAGAAAAGAAATTCTCTGTGATTATAATTTCATTATAAAGAAATGGACGACCTTACAGGACTGTGTTTTCCCCCATGCAGAGGCTATTGAACTAGTGTTTGGGGGGTAATGTAAAGGAAATTGATATATTAGTTAGCATATAAAATAGTTGAATTTTGTAACTGCTTCCGTGTCAGAATCTAAAAAATAGTTTAGCCTGGGAGTGCCTGGGTAGCTCGATTTTTAAGCATCAGGTCAGGTCCCAGGGTCCCAGGACTGAGCCCTGCGTCAGGATCCCTGCTTGACAGGGAGCCTGCTTCTCCCTTTTCCATACCCCTGCTTGTATTGCCTCTCTCAAAATCTCTCTCTGTCAAATAAATAAATAAAGTCTTTAAGAAATAGGTTAGGTTGGCCTATATTATTATAGATAGGACTATTGTCAACAGAAACCTTCTAGGGTTTCCTAACCTACATTGTGATTGCAAAATATATTACCAATGATATTGGGGTACTCACTTATCATTGAAAAAAAAAAAAGCTTTAATGTGTTGCACAAATGATATGAAGGTTGATATACGAGGATTTTAATAATGTGTCAATCTATATTGGAAAAAAAAAAAAGAATGTTCCATTTAGTAGAAGTTTCTATTGCAAGGATGAAGCTTGAAGTGAGCTTATGTATCCAATAGACCCAACGAGTCTATTGGCAAAAACTTCTAGTTAATTCCCAGCTTTCTTTCATCCTTGGACTGTTAGCTGGGAACATGGGTATCCAGTTAAGGCTACATTTCAGGTATCCCTTGCATAAGGAACCACATTAGTAAGTGCCATCCACTGGGCCATGAATGGAAACGGTGTCCATGCAGCTCTTTAAAAAAGGGAAAGGTCACAATTTCATCCCTTCTTCTATGCTGAGGCTTGGGTTGTAGATGTGATAGCTACAATTCCATTTCAATGCTTATGGACAACGATACTATCTTGATGGTATCAGAATGCAAAGCTGGAGATTGTGAGAATCCTGGAAGGCTGTGCAAGCACGAAATATAACTGAGTCCCTACATCTGGATTTGACCTGAGACAAAAACAACTTTCTTATTTCCATCACGGTTATTTGGGTTTCACCTCCACAGAGTAAATAATGTCCTCACAAATAAGCAGTACCTCTGGAAAGTCTAATTTGTAGCATCATTAGAAGCCCTTGTTTCCCCACAGGCCAAAAGTGAGGCTGACTTTTGGCATGGTCCATACTCAACAGGATATAACTGTTCTATTCCTGTCATTTTATTTATCCAATGATCTTCTGATCACTGATTATTCCACATTCCAAATATATTAATATAAAGGGGAAGTGACAAAAATTATTTTTTAATCTGGATCAAGAACCCAAGCATTCTGGATATCAAAATATATTCCATCTTTATAAAAAAAAAAGTTAACATATGGATGAATACTATAAGACATATTTTTCTAGAACAAATGCTAACATCATGCTTAATGGGAGAATTCTGAAGAGTATTTCCTTTAAAGTCAACTATAGGATAAAAAGTAACCACTATCATTTTAATCATTTAACTTTTCTTTGCAGATACCATACAATTAAGTTAGCATAGATAAAGAAATTAGAGATATAAAATTGTCAGTAAGGAAAAGACATTATTTTTGCAGACAATATGATAATATCTGGAAAATAGGGGAGAGTACACTAACGCAGTACCTTTAAAGAAAAAGAGAATTCCATAAATTGGCCATGCATTCAATTAATATATCTAAATCAGTAGTTTTTGTTTTTGTTTTTTTTTAAAGAAAGACACTGGTGTGAAAGTAGAGGGAGATATCCAATGAGGCCCAGGAGTTAGAGACAGAGTTTTTTAAAGCCTCTTAGCCCATGCTCAGACTCAAGGACTTATTATTTTTTTTTAAGATTTTATTTATTTATTTGACAGAGAGAGATCACAAGTAGGCAGAGAGGCAGAGAGAGAGAGAGGAGGAAGCAGGCTCCCTGCCGAGCAGAGAGCCCAATGCGGGACTCGATCCCAGGACCCTGAGATCATGACCTGAGTCGAAGGCAGCGGCTTAACCCACTGAGCCACCCAGGTGCCCTAAATCAGTAGTTTTAATATAAAAACATTTAGGAGCATAAAAGAATAAATATATTGGAGGAAAAGTTCTCATTTAAAATGTCAACAAAGGGATTGAAATACCTAGGAATAAATTTAAATGTGTTAGACGAACATGGGAAAAAATCTTTAGACACACTCATGAGAGACACAAAATAAAACTGAACAAGTTTAAGAAATGCCATGCTCTTAAATGAAAAAATTCAACATTATCAAGATGTTAATTTATAAATTTTACCACAGTCACAATGAGAAATATTAAGTAGTATAATAAGAATAAGAAGTAGTACAGCTAAGCCTAAAGTCTTCAAAAAAAATTTTTGAGAAAATAGGAAAACTCTAAAAATAATGGCTAATAAGAATGAGAGGTAACTTCGTCTAACCTATATTAAAACCTTAATGATTAAAGTAACACACAAGAGTCATCCACATCCAGAGTCATCAGTGGGATAATGTGATCATGTGCGTATAAGCAAAGAGATCATTGGAGCAACAAAAAGAAAAAGTTTTTTGGGGGTGCCTGGGTGGCTCAGTCATTAAGCATCTGCCTTCAGCTCAGGTCATGAACCCAGGGTCCTGGGATCAAGCCCTGCATCTGGCTCCCTGCTCGGCAGGAAACCTGCTTCTCCCTCTCCCTCAGCCCCTGCTTGTTTTCCCTCTCTTTGTATGTCTCTCTCTGTCAAATAATTTTTTTTTTAAAAGAAAAAAGAAAAATGTTTTTTAAAATAAGACCTCACCCCAAAACAAGTGAGCAATTTACGGGGAAATTGCTAGGGCTAGATCTGCGCAGTCCTTACAGATGTGATAGGCACTGGATTCCTACATACAGTGGGAAAATAAGAAAACTTACTGAAGTAAGATATTTGTTAAAGATACTACAAGAAATCATAAAGTCAATAGAAGAAGCTGGATTTTCTAATCCAGAAAACTCTGAACAGTGTATATAGGTGTGTTGAACTAGTCAAAGAGAAAATAATTAGAAGCTTACAGGTAAGCCCCAAGTGAATATTCAACTTATCATGGCTTGGACTGCTAGGTACATACACCAATAGTCATTTTCCCTCTTTCTTAGTAAGGCAACAATGATATTTTTAGTGCAGGACAGTCCTTCCAGGAAAAAGGTTATATTAGTTCCTCTCACTTACAGCTAGGTGTTACTATGTGATTAAGTTCTGCCAATGGACTGTAAGCCAAAATGTGATGTTGCAACTTTCAGGAAATCTCTTTAAATGACAGTTTGTCTCTTATTTATTCCTTCTTCCTTCCTGGAATAACTTGAGACTGACAAACCCTCTTAGACTATGACGTAGTGAAAAGGGTGGCAGAACAATAACATACAAGAACCCAGGTTTCTGATATTCATGGAGCTCTAGACTACCCACCTCTGGACTACTGTTTCTAAAAAAAAGAAAAAAGAAAAAAGAAATTTTATCTTGTTCAAGATAATGTTTTTTGCAGATTTGTTACTAATTTGAACTGACACTCTTTTTTTTTTAAGATTTATTTATTTATTTATTTGACAGACAGAGATCACAAGTAGGTAGAGAGGCAGGCAGAGAGAAAGAGGAGGAAGCAGGCTCCCCACTTGAACAGAGAGCCCGATGCGGAGCTTGATCCCAGGACCCTGAGATCGTGACCTGAGCTGAAGGCAGAAGTTTAATCCACTGAGCCACTCAGGTGCCCCAGAAAATTTGTATTTAAATGTGGATCACAGACATGAAAACAAGTCAATCTATACTTGCGTTTGCAATAACTCAAACTCCAGAAGATCCAAATGAGATGAACACTAATACCTACTTCATAATAGGGACACCGAGGCTTATCAGGATCAAAGCACTTACCCACAGTCACTCAGGATGCAGATGGGAAAGCCTGATCCCAGGTCTGCCTGAGGTCAAAGCCAAGGCTTTTGTAGGCTATACGATAGTGTGCCACAAAATAATAATGCAAATCGTATTACAGGAAAAAATTTATTTAAGAAAGAAATTGTGCTTAAGCAACTCAGCCTTTTATTCATATCAAGGCACTTGTCAAGATTCTTTGCCTATAATACTGACTGAAAGTGTGAAATGACAAACCTTTGTGAAAACTGCCAGAAAATTAAAGCCAGGAGACATGTGTCCTCATTTCAACCTTGCACTAGTAATGTGAACTTGGGGACTCTCATTCTAAATTTTTTCTGCAAAACAAAGACAATAAAACCATTTTCTACTTCTGCACAGTCATTGAGAAACATAGACGAAAAGATGCAGACAAAGGGAGAAAGAGTATGAGCCCTTGAAAAAATAAAATCACAAAGCCATTTTTATTAGAATGATAATATAATCCTGATTGAGTATATATTTGACCCTCCTTCATATTCTGAGTACATGCCTGACTTATCCGTGATTTGACTAATTCTTGAATTACTTTGAAGCCTTCATCCTTCTATTCTTCATGTTTTTGATCAAACAGTAGAAACATTTAAAAGTTCTTTTGTATATAAAGCCCAAGGTTTCTTGTCATAGTAACCAATAAAATTTCTGAGACAATTTGACAATTTCAAATTGTCAAAAAGAGAATATATGGTTGACTTTTCTAAAATAAAATATCCCCAAACACTTACCTGACCTATACTTAAGAGCACATAAAATAGGGGCACCTGGGTGGCTCAGTGGGTTAAAGCCTCTGCTTTTGGCTCAGGTCCTGATCCCAGGGTTCTGGGATTGAGCCCTGCATCGGGCTCTCTGCTCAGCAGGGAGCCTGCTTCCCTTCCTCTCTCCCTACCTGCCTCTCTGCCTACCTGTGATCTCTGTCTGTCAAATAAATTAAAAAAAAAAAAAGACTTTATAAAAAAAAAGCACATAAAATACACTTTACAGTTATTTTTAATCACATAAAATATATTTATGCAAATGTAATAGTATAGTATACAGGCCATATTTTTCCTGGTTAACTATTTCTTGGATATACTTTCTGTCTGTCTGAAACAGGCTTTTGCTAACTCCTGTGCAAAGTTATCTTTAGTCCCTCCATTACTGCATGAACTATAAAGGGAAAAAAAAAAGCAAACAAACAAACAAAAAACAACCCAACAAACATCTAGACATGGATGTATTGAAAATTATAGACTCTAAACATATTTAAAGTAAAAATGTACCCTGAATACACTGACTGGTGCAGGGTAAACTTTCTGTAAGATCTGGAGCCCCAACAGGAGACTATCACTAGACACCAGTATGGAATCCTAGAAGAAAAAAGAAGAAAGAGCAAAATAAATCATACTGACATGATTCTGATTATCTAACTCTTATTTCTTGATAGAGGGTGCTGTCCCCATGATTCCCATTAGTTTTCTACAAGTCTTATTGATTATCTCTTTGAAATCCCGCCCCTTTTTTTTATCGCTGACTTACCTTATATTCTTGACAACTGAATCTTAATAGTTATCACTCCATTTCTGGAACACTGATAAGTTGGGGTACTGTTGCCCTTAAACCTTTGTCCTGGTTCAATCCATTTGACACTGCATTCTGAATAAGTCTCAGCACTGTCTTGATCTTACTATGACCACTCAAAACATTCCTTTAAACCCTACTTCCCACTTGACCAAGTCAAGACTACAACAGTTTGCTTACCTGTGAGCTTTGAAACCTTGTCCAGCCGTTCTCTGTATCATAGAAACAATGCATTCATTGTTTCTTTGAATAAGCTATTTTGTTCTTTTCACTCTCTGATTGTGTCTTTCCTCTTTTCATCTCCGCTTAATACTATCGTACTTTTTATGTCAGTTCAACTTCTGCCCTTCACAAATCTTCTGTGATTTAGCACAGTGCTCTGCCTGCAGTAGGTAACCCTTTTAAAGTTCTTAATTTCATTTTCTTTAGCAAGTGAGATGTATTCTGAATAGGCCAGTGTAAGGAGGGTCAGGGATAGAAAGAAGAGCTCAGTCACTCTGAAGACTAACGGATGATGTTATCTTTTTTCCTCGGGATACTTTCAGGAGTTTCTCTTTGTCTGTTGTTTTCAGCAGTTCGAATGTAATATACTAATTATTTGTTTATGAATTTTGTTTGGCGTTTTCTGTAATTCATGAGTTTGCAGTCATATGCTTTGTCATTAATTCCAGAAAATTCTTAGCAATTAGTACTTCAGATATTCCTTCCACCCTATTCTGTTTTCTCTGTTCTGTTTCTCCCTATCTTTCTGGTTTTTTTCTCTGTTCTGTTTTTCTCTATTTTTCATTCATTTCAGTTTGGGTAATTTCTAGTCACCCATTTTCAAGTTCACCAATTTTTGTTGCCTCAGCAAAGTGTCTTGATGAGCCTGTCATAGGCATTCTTCATCTCTGTTACTGTACTGATTTTTAACTTTTCCATTTATTTATCTTTTTGCTGAAATTACCTGTACAAGCTTATATTTACCACCTATTCCTCTAGAGACTTTAACATCTTAATCTGCATATTTAAATTCCTTTTGAGATAGTTTAAATATCCAGGATATTTCTGAGTCTGGTGCCAATTTCTTTATAGCTTTAGAGTACATTTATTTCTTTGACTTTTCTTATGCCTCAAATTTTTGAACATGGCAACATAGCAAAAGGAATAACAAGTCTTAATCTATCTTTGTACAAATGTTACATTGAATTCTGAGCTATGGGAATTTAGGTCATCTCAGGGCAAGGAAATACTGAAGCTGGAAAATGACAAATAGTTTTTGAGATAAATACTAGAATTAAATCGTTTTTGCTTGAATGTGGGCACATGGAATTTTCTGTTAGCCCTTTAGTGGGGATGAGATACTTGTTTTGTTACTGTGGTTGCCCTCAGTGAACCAGAGGTTTGGAATTCCCGTAATGATACTTTGTGTTTTATGTTGGGAGCTGGTTTGCCAGACAATTTTTTTTTTAAGTCTCTCTCCATCTTCATCTTTAGATTTTCCCTTTGTGATGTGCCATTCTTCAGGGAGAGTCGGCCTGTTTAGATCCCATAGTGGTATTTCACACTTTCTTGTACTTGACACGTGTAAGCCTGGGGGAGGTGGAAATGTTGGATGATTTGTGATTTGCTTTGACCAATAGAATGCAGTGAAAGCAATAGTGAGCCACTTCTCAGCCTAGACCTTAAGACACCTTGCAGTTTCTGCTCTCAGTCTTCTAGAGAGCAGACACTATGTGAACCCAAGCTCCAGCTAGCTTGCGGAAGAGGCACATGGTGGAGAATCAGATGACAACCCAACAATTACCAAAACAGAGGTCATTCTAGACCATCCAATTTCAATTTAGCCACCAGCTGGCCAAAGTCACATTACTGAGCCAAGACAAGACTAAAAGAAATCTGCCCAGCGAAGCCTAACCTTAACCGCTGACCCTCAAATTTTGAGCTCATAAGGGAATTTGTTCAAGCTGCTAAGTTTTGGGGTGTTTTGTAACATAGCAATAGACAATTGATACAAACATACTAGTAATTCAGACCAAAAAAAAAATGTTCAGATTTAAAGGTAATATTTGTGTTTTATAACCTTAAGTATAGTCTGAGACACTATCCTGTAATCAAACACATTAAAATGTGTGTAATGAAAGTATGAGCATTCACACTCAAGAAGTTAAATAAGGACTATACATAGCATTATGATTCATTTATATAAAACAAGACTGTTAAATGAAATGGTAGGATAAATATTGACTATAAATATTCTAGCACATCTTGTTCATAAAAAATGTAAATCAGATTTAATCCAAGATCTATAATACATATATGCATAAACATATACAGATATTTTTAGATATATGCACTAAATATCATTGAATCTGGTCACTTGAGGACATTAAAGAATAGTTTACCACTGTTGGCATGACCATTATCATTAGATTAGTATTAGACATCTGAGGATGTGTCAGGAACACAACTTTCAAATACAGAGCAACACTTAATAGGCAGGCTTTTTTAAAACTTCTTTCGGTGCCTTCTATCTACTCAACACAGATTTCTGTCTAAGCAGTCTCTTTTCTTTTTTTTTAAATTTTATTTTATTTTTTATTAACATGCAATGTATTATTAGCCCCAGGGGTGCAGGTCTGTGAATCATCAGGTTTACACATTTCACAGCACTCACCATAGCACATACCCTCCCCAATGTTCATAACCCAACCACCCTCTCCCTACCCCTGAGCAATCTCTTTTCAATCAATTTCCATAACCATGTTCTCACTAATAAAAGCACATTTTGCAAGGTCGGCAATTAAATTATTACACATATTCACAATGTAATCAACTCAATTTTTCTCTCTCCTATTGAAAACCATCGCCATCATCAAAACTCTCTTCATAGTTACCGGTTGGGTTATGAACATTGGGGAGGGTATGTGCTATGGTGAGTGCTGTGAAATGTGTAAACCTGATGATTCACATCATGTTAGCACTCTTCCTATTAGTCAAGAAATTCAGAACAGGTGCATGGTTACAGTCTTACATTCTAGTTAGATATTTTATTGTTGGTAAGAAACTTCACTGTAACCTACAGAACACTTCTGGAAAAAAAATGTTATGCACTATTAGATACAATGTTTTATTGCAGTTTCTCATAGGATTATCTTTAGTTTTTAATATTTACATTAGGCAATTAAACCAAGATTAATTAATAAAGTACTTAAGTGAATTCTAATCATTCTTCTTATAGAAACTATGTTCTCGAGATAATGCAATAAATAAGAAGAGGACCTAATCTAGACTACGAGTCAGGGAAGATTTTGCAGAATATTCCAGGATAAGCAGACATTAACCAAGAAAACTAGGGGAGGAATACTCTAACAGTAACTGAAAAACCTGGAAAATTCTGGAATATTAAAGACTGGGACATTGATGCGATTAATTAATGTTTCACTATTAAAATAATTATAAGGTGTTTGGAAATGAATAGAAAAATTACTAATGAGTCAGTTTAAGAACATTGCATAGAACCATGATCTCAAAGTCATTTTCCTTAGGACTTCAAGACTTACTATCAACCTTCTTTAACTCCCAATATTTTAGCTTAGTGCTCAGAATTGCCGTGATCTGGACCTTAAAAACTTAAAAAAATATCCTTAAAAAAATATCCTCAAGGGGCACTGGCTGAGTTGTTGGTAGAG
Source organism: Mustela lutreola (assembly GCF_030435805.1). Lineage (NCBI taxonomy): Eukaryota > Metazoa > Chordata > Mammalia > Carnivora > Mustelidae > Mustela > Mustela lutreola. The sequence goes on from NC_081295.1 coordinate 73,576,382, forward strand.
CATAGGACTCTTGATCTCTGGGTGAGTCAAGCCTCATGTTGGGCACAGAGCTTACTAAAACAAAACAAAACAACACACAAGAAAAAACCTTTTGAAACTCAGCTCTCTCAATCAAACTAGACGTTATGATTCCTATAGATACTAAAGGAAATCTTTCCTCTTGATTAGTATACATTTTTCTGTGTGGGATTTAGCTTCCTTTCTGATCACCATTTTTAAAATGTTAACCTACCTTCCACACACAGCACAGTCCCTTCTTCTCTCTGCAGTTTTCCGTATCTACAAGAGAATTCTTCCTCTAAGCTCAGGCATTAGACCACTAGATGGGCACTTTAAATATCGTTGTATTGTAATTTATATTTAGATACCATCTGGCTTTCATAATGTTGTTTGGTGTATAAACAATCATTATAAATAAATAAAATGTTCACACAACCTAAAGTATAAAGTGTTGGTGTTCACAAGTAGTTCCATTGTAGACCCTGTTTTATTTGATGCATCCCATTACTTATCAAGTCTTACTGAGATTTAATTGTGTCTAACAATCACAATTCCACATGTAATTCTGCTGTTGGGTGGTGTTTTATAGATGTGAATTATGCTCGATTGGTTGATGATGTTAATCAATTCTTCTGGGTCATTCTTAATTTTCTTCCTACTTGTTCTCTTCATTATTGAGAGTGTGGTACTGAAGTTCCAATTAATGTTGTTGAATTGTAAATTTCTTCCTTTAATTTTGTTAGATTCTGTTTCATTTATTTTGGTGCTCTATTCATAAATGTGTACATACTTATCATTTTAAGTTAATTAAATTATAATTGCTATTTCTTCCTAACAAATTTACTTTTTTGTAGTTCCTAGGAAAAGTCTGCTGGGATTTTAATTAGAATTGGGTTTAATTAGAGAATTGAAGTTTTAACAACATTGATATTTCTAGTTGATAATCATGGTATATCTTTTCACTTATTTATGTCTTCTGTAATTTCTTCAACATTGTTATAAACTTCAACAATGTTTACAGTTGTTGGTATTTATCTTTGCATATATTTTGGTAAATGTATCCCTAAAAATTTTATGTCTGGGAGAGTACTGTAAGAAGATTTTAAAAATTAATGTAATTTCCAGTTTTTCACTGCTAGTATGGAGAAATACAATTAAACATTGTATATTCACCTTGATATCCTTTGGCTTTGCTAAATTTATGCAGTAGCTTCTTTTTTAAGAAATCTTAGTATTCTTATCTACAAAATCATGTTGTCCGAGAAAAAAGACTCTTGGTTTTTGTTTTCAATCTAAGCAATTTAATTTTTTAAATTTTATTGTACTACCTAGAGCCTCCAACAAAATATGGAAGTGGTAAGAGTGGATATTTTTACTTAGATTCTGGTCTTAAGTGAAATGCAATCCTCGCCATTAAATGTTACCCATAGATTTTTCACAGATGTACTTTTTCATTTTGTGAAAGTAACTTTCTATTTCTGGTCTCCTTATTTTTAATCACAAAATGTGCTGAATTTTGTCAAGTGGGATTTCTAAACCTATGGGGATGATCTTACATTTTCCCCCCAAATCCTGTTAATAGAATAAATTACATTAGTTAATTTTCAAAGAGCAAATTAAGCTACTATGTTAGGATGAACTATATTTGTCCATAAGGTAGGACATATACATTTACTGGATACAGCTCAGGAACAGCCAAATGGAAAAGACGCATCTGGCTGAGGTATTGGTTGGGGACACAGGGGGGGGGGGGTGGCTTGGAGCTTCCTCGCCCTCAGGATGCGACACCTTTCCAGCCCCTGCATCCATTCACCAACCTGGAAGCTCCAGGGACCCTTTTTATATATTGTCGAGTTCAATTTGCTAATGTTACAATTAGTTTGTTTGTATCTGCTCAGGGGGCACATTGGACTGTAATTTCCTATTCTTGTTTTCGGTGATGATAACAGGGTAAGACAATCCTCATAAGTGACTTGAAAATTACTCTCTTCTATTATTTTCAGAAAGAGTTTGTGTAAGAATGTATTTTTTTTCCTCACATATCTGAGAGAATTCACTAATGAAAACATCTGGGCCTGGAAAGTTTTTATTGTGTGCAGGGAAAGATATTTTTAAATTACATCTCCCATTTCTTTATTTAGTGTATGACTATTCAGATTTTCTATTTATTTCTGTGCCAGGTTTGTGTTTAAATCTTTCAAGAAAGTTATTAATTTTACTGGTTTTCAAGATTGCATAAATTTTTGTGTTGCTATCTTTTACTTTGCTATCTGTTCACCTATTTTATATTTGTGATTTATACATTTTAGTGTTTCCTTTTTATTTACTGTACTTTGTGTTCAATTTAATGTCTTTTTCATGGTTTCAGAAGACAGTTTAGGCCATTAATTGTGAGCCTTCTAAAAATTCTCATATAAGAATATAAGTTTTATATGAGTATACAAGGGTACTTTCTCCTAAGCACTACTTTAGTTGCATCTCACAAATTTTGATGTGTTGTACTTATTTTCATTGAACGAATTCTTTCCAACTTACATTATGCTTGCTTCTTTAGCTCATGAAATATTTAAAGGTGTGTTGTAGTTTTTTTCGATATTAGGGAGGATATTCCAGATATTTTTCTTTTTTTAAGATTTTATTTATTTATTTGAAAGATACACCAAAAGAGGGAACACAAGCAGGGGAAGCAGAAAGGGTGAAGCAGATTCCCCACTGAGCAGGGAACCTGATGCAGAACTCGATCACGGGACCGTGGGACCATGACCTGAGTCAAAAGCAGACACTTAACTGACTGAGCCACCCAGGCTCCCCACAGATATCTTTTTAAATTAATTTTTAATTTAGTTCTATACTCCCTGGAATGAGTTATTGTATAGGATATATATTACACATTTCAAAGCCTTTTTTATATCAAGGTTTGCTGTCGTTTTTTTTGTTTGTTTGTTTTGGTTGACCATATAGTCTATCTTACAGAATATTTCAATAGCACTTGAAAAGAATGTGTGTTCTTACAATGTTGAGTGTCCTGAAAAGGACTCCCACAGTAGGATAACCAGGTAAGTATAGTTCAACACCCAGACCTTCTGTTTGTTCTTCCATCCAGGTCACTAAATGTCCTAAGTGTAAACTACAATGCCATGATTATACATTAAAAGATATGGCCTAGGAACTATATATTTCTTTGTTAAAATTCCAAAACTGACTTCTTGTTACAGAAGTGTCGAGTCCCTTTCTCCTTCCAGTCTGGAAACAGTTCTTCAAAAGCACATGAATCAAGGCAAGCTCCTGAGAATGTCTGAGCTCTGAATTATATGCTCTGAATGGCGTTCTCTGCTAGACACACACACATGTCCTTTTCATGTTTAGTAGTCATGCTTTAGAGGAACAGCTACAGAAAGCCCTATAGGACCTACACCAATTAAAATACTACATGCACTTCTGCAAACCTCTCCATGTTCATTGTCCATTGCTCATCTTTATGCTGAGAATAAATAAAGAGTAGTAATTTGAGGGACAACAGAAGTTGAAGATCTGTTTGTACTCCACAGAAATAAATAACTTTTCTCAAGTTTTAAGGCATAGAAATACTGATACATTGGACAGATCAGCTTGTTAGTTTACCCACACTGTCACAGTAACCAGAAATCTCTCAACTGGACCCAACCAGAGGACTGTCTATGGCTTGCCACCACCATCTGCTGCGAAGCACTGACCCCTCTCATACCAACTTGGTCAATTCTTCCCTCTCCCTCTGCACCTGTCCCACATGTGATATGTAGACCAGTAGAGACTTCTGGTCCCATAGGGAGGCAGGAAAAGAAATGCATCCCACAAGCTTCAGGTAATGGGTTGAGCATGTGCTTCCTTCTCACCTAGTCATGGTGAGTCTGGGACCCAGTGGAAGAGGCCCACCCTCACTGAGCCTTTGTGCTACTCTTGTCATACATTTGATTTCTACATGTGTTATAAGCCACCCATGCCAACTAATTATTATTCTTGCTTTAAGCAGTCACTTATACTTTAAAGGTTTTTTTTTTTTTTTTTTAATGAAGAAAAATGTCTTTCGTATTTTCTGCATGAATATCATGTCCAGTGCCCTTTCTTCTTGGGTATTGTTAAGCTTCAGCTACCTGGGGCTGGTTTTGTCCAGCCCTTTGATGTTTCACCTTATGTTCACCTAGGTTGTGTCAAGGCATAGACTCCGGGGAACTCTATACAGACTTCCGGATTCCTCTCTGATGCTCTGTGATGCAAGTGCCAGCTTCCTGCCCTCCATAAACTCTGTTCTCTTCCTCCTGAACTCAACTTAATTGCCATGTTCTGCTTGAGCTCCCCTTACTTGCCCTTTGGTCAGGAAAGTGCCTCATGGCAGGAAGTTTGGGCACCTTAAGAGCTCATCCTGTATGTTTTGCTTTTCTTGGGGATAGCAGTACCCTATTTCCTGGCACTGTCCAAAACCACGTTTACTGTTTATTTTGTTTCATTTTTCAGGTGTTTACAAAGAGAAGACAAATCCAGGGCTAATTTGTCTAACATGGTTAGAAGATGATAGTCTTTAATCTTCTGTAGATTCATTTTATCAGTGTTAAAAATAGTTACTTTATACTCTCAGTTACTAAATTTTAATTGTTCTTTTAATCACAAACAGATGTTAATTTTATCATATCTTATTTTGCCTTTGGATAATTACATTTTATTTAATCTATTAGCATGAAAAATTTCAGATATGAATTTTTCTAATATTAATTAATTCCTATATTCTTGAGTTACACCTGTTATGTTTTTTTCTCTTTTTAGTTCCTATTTAACTTAATGTGTTAATGATTTGTTTAGGATACTTGCATCTATATTCATAGGTAAAATGGGTTTTTTATTTTACTTTCTCGTGATAGCTTTGGCTGTTTTTGTTATTAGGGTTCTGATCTCTAGAAAAGCAATGCCCAAAAGAACTTTCTGTAATGATGGGAAAGTTCTATTATCTTGTGATGTCCAGTATGATGACCAGTAATCACAGATAGTTATTGAGCATTTAGAAATGTGACTGATGTTACTGGGGAAATGAATTTTGCTTTATTCACTATAGTCACATATGTTAATAGCTACCATATTGGACAGCACTGTTCTAGAATACACTGACAGTATTCTCACTTAATCCATTATTCATTCCATTATAGAGTTCAAATAAAATCAGAATTATATGTGTCTTAAAATTTTTGCAAAACCTGCCTTTATAATCTGTTTCTTATGTGTGAAGATGTTTAACTACTTATTAAATTAGAAAATAGTGAAAAGGGGTGCCTGGGTGCCTCAGTTGGTAAGCGACTGTTTTCAGCTCAGGTCATGATCCCGGAGTCCTGGGATCGAGTCCCATATCAGGTTCCCAGCTCCATGGGGAGTCTGCTTCTCCCTCTGACCTCCCCTCTCATGCTCTCTCACTCTGTCTCTCTCTCTCTCTCTCTCTCTCAAATAAATAAATAAAATATTTTTAAAAAAGAAAATAGTGAAAAGATGGTTGAAGCCTTATACTTCATTTTAAGTAAGTTATGGTAAATGTTTTTCTATGAATTTACCTATTTCACCAAGTGTTCCCGTGTGATTGAATATATATGTAATGATTGTCTCCTATCTTAATAATAATTCATGTTGTAGAGATTATTTTATTTGATATTATAGATATAAGAACTCTCTTGTTCATCTATTTCTACCATCTTAATTTTTTATTTCATTTTTGTCACAGTTTATCAGAATTTGAGACTTCTCTCTACTTTAAAAATATAGCCTACTTCAATAATATATTGACTCATTCTCCAATCCCTCCAGGTCCCATCATGTTGATATTATCTACCATTTTCATTTTGGATATATACATATATTTTAAGTTATGCTTATATATAAATATGTGGTATATAAAATATGTGCATATATATTTATATATCTATAATGTACATTATACACATATATACTTTTGTAATTTATCTTTGGTATTTTTCTAAAACAAAAAGAAATTTTACCAAGGTTTTAATTAATTTTATTCATTTACCCACATGAACTTCACAGATCTCTGGCAACATCTCTTGGACTTATCCTTTCTCTTGTTTAAAATACTTGATCCAAAACTTATTCAATGCTATTCTTTGTGTAAAATTTTGAAGGTCTTAGAGTTCAGAAAAAATATTTAGTTATGTCCTGAAATTTAATTGACAGTTTGACTACATATAAAATTCTAGGATCTAAGCGTTTTACTTCATTGCTATGGAAACACTACTCCATTATCCCTTTGTATGCACTTAGTGGTGAATTATCTAAGACACTTGATTATTATATGCGATTTGATATTTCTCTGCAGGTTTTTAGACTATCATGATTTTTTATATTCTTAAATTTGTTATTATATATCTAAGTATGAGTCTCTCTTTTTCCCCCTCCTTTTTTCTACTTTACTTTGTTTTCCCTCATTTTTCAGAATTCTGAGAAACGTATTTTTAATCTGAATATCTTAAAACACATTTTTGGTCCCATTTTTCTGTGGGTATTCACAGTCTTCATATTTCTTAGCTTTTATTTTAACATTTTCTTTCTGTCTTTTTCATCGCTGTAAACATTTCATCATCTGGTTTCCAATTTCATAAAATTATTCATTCATCAAGAGTATCCATTCTGTTATCTGATTTAGTGTGTTTTTTATTTCAGCCATTGTAATTCTCATACCCAGCGTTCTGTTGGGTCCTTTTTTATATTTTATTGTGTTATGCTAGTAATGTCTTATCTTGTTCAGTATGTTTATAAGCTAATTATAACTTCTTTTACCATTTACTCTGATGATTCCACATCTAATGTAAGCCATGATCCAGTATATCACTTTTCCTTTGAAATACCTCTACCCACTGTATTTTGTCTGTAAGCTCATGTTCTCTTGGAAGCTTAATTCCTTTTGTTGCATAGTGTCAGACTGCATTTGTGGGTGAGTAGTAGATAAGCCTTTAGAAAAACCCAACCTCAACAGAAAACCCCAGTCACTTCTTACCTAGTAGAACAACTTTTCAGTTGAGTATTTTATCCTTTGTTCCCCAGAGAGAAATAGAATATGGAAGAGGTTCTCTTTAGATAATTGTTGATCAATCCAGGTAGTTTGGAAGAAGAAACATGAGAATGTGACTTCCAGAAGTCAATGCATTCCCTCCTGTTACCCTCAGCTACTCCTAAGCAGGTGTCTTGTATGCTGCCCTGGTTTCTTCCTTAGTAAATGGCAGGAGTTAAGGTAGGTTCTTTTTCTCTCTACTTGGCTGCCTCCTTCTCTAGGTAAAAGCCACCATCACCATCACAGTAACTCCAATTTCTCCATTTTTCTTTTTTTTTTTCTTGGTGTTTTCTCTATAGGTTAATCTTGGAGGAGGGAGCCGGGAATTATCCAAATTCAGCATTTTGGTAGGAAAAGGAAACAAAACTGAAATATAATTAGAACTTTCTCCAATTTCCCTACATGCCAGTCTATATTACTACTCATGCTCAATTATGTCTCTCTTTTTTTAAGTTTATTTATTTAACTGATCACTGTACCCAATGTGGTGTTTGAACTCACAACCCCAAGATCAAGAGCCACATGTTCTATCTACTGAGCCAGTCAGGTGCCCCTCAATTACGTCTTTTAAATGAATTCCTGTAATTGGGATTTCTGGATCCAAGAACATGAACATTTTTAAGGTTTTTGATACATACATAAATTGTTATAAAAAAAAATCTGCAGGGGCACCTGGGTGGCTCAGTGGGTTAAAGCCTCTGCCTTCGGCTCAGGTCATGATCCCAGGGTCCTGGGATCGAGCCCCGCATTGGGCTCTCTGCTCAGCAGGGAGCCTGCTTCCTCCTTTCTCTCTGCTTGCCTCTCTGCCTACTTGTGATCTCTATCTGTCCAATAAAAAAAAAAAATCTGCAATAATTTGCCCTATAGCTGCTAATGACAGTGTCTGTTTTCTCCCCTAGGTCTAATACTGGTCTCAGTTTCTAGACGTAATCCCCTAATTTGATAAATCAAAAAAATTTTCATCTTCATTTTTTAACCTTGTGATGATAAACACTTTTGTAAGTTTATCAGCCATTTGTACTTATTATTGTCTTTTGCCCATTTTTTCTTAGAAGCCTATTTAGCATTTTCTTACTGAATTTTATAAATTAGAAAGTAGTGATACTGCTTAATGATAATTTCTCTGCTTCTTCAAATTTATCTCTACAACCTTATATCGGCAAAATGTATTTTTTTAACAATTTCATTAATCAGGCATTTATTCATGTTCTATAAGAGGCAGATTTTACCAATTGTCCTATTGAGTCCTGTTTTATAAAACATGTATGAATTGGCCCATTGGGACTATTCTCTGCCTGACTTTCAAGTTGACATTAGTTTTTTGTTTCTCTTGCTTCAATTTATTATAACTTTATATTACATTGTTACATTCTATCGCTTGTGATCAACCTAAGATCCCAGCAATGGTACTTCATTGCATTTCACTTTAGCTTGTCATTATGACACAGGAAGTGCCTCCACGCTCTGTTGTACTGTTCATGTTTTCATAACCTGCTCTACCTGAAAGAGCTTGTGGATGTGAGGTGCTATTATATGTAGACAAACACATTCTACTCTTCCAATGCCACAAGCATGTGATTGTGGATGGCCCTTTTTCAGACCAGGATTATTTAAACAATGAGCTTTTTAGATGTTTTCCCAATTATATCCAGGCTGCTCAGAGCATACTCAGAACACTACTGATCATTAGTGTCTTAATCAGCTAGACAGCCTTTGTCACTTTTAATACATTTTTGGCACTTCTGTTCTAAGTGGGCACTACACTTGAAACTAGCATGTTAAAATCCACTTTTCTAAGTTTGTATCTTTATTGTGTTTATGGGTGTTTTTTTTTTCCCCCTTAATTCATCCCTCTTGTTTTTCAGCTTCAAAAGGTTTCATTTTGTGTAGAAAATTTCCCTGGAAAAGAGACATCTTTGTTTCTGGTTCAGTGCCTTCTCTGCAACCTTTGGTGTATTTTTTTTATTTTTACTATTGTCATCACTGCTCACACTCAGGGAGTTATATTATGGGTCATAAATAATATTGACGGCTGAATATCGTAGATGGCTCGTAGAGGTCTGTATGTGTAACATAAGATCATCTTATAAATTCTTATTTTTAAGTTTCTCTAGCAATGAAATAGTGTATCATTTGTTCTTAATATATAAGGTCTCAAAAAAGTATCAGATCACTTCATCTTCATATTTTACTTATATCAGCCAAATCCTGCCAAAATTGCCTCTTTCGTGCATGAGGCCTTAAAAATTAATTACTTTATCATTATTATAGCTATGAAATATTTTTGGACTCTTCTATACACACTCATAAGGGTCAGAAAATGAGTCATTTTTAGAGAAATAAACTGCTATAGTCTATCTGAAATTAAACTTTTCTTTCCTGTGATCCAGCAATTGCACTGCTAGATACTTACCCAAAGGAAACAAAAATGCAGATTCAAAAGGACATATGAACCCCAATGTTTATAGCAGCACTATCAGTAGCCAAGCCATGGACAGAGCCCAAATGTCCATTGACTGGTGAATGAGTAAAGAAGATATGGTATATATACACAATGGAATATTACCTCGACCTCGACCATCAGAAAGAATGATATTTGTTATTTGCAATAACATAGATGGAGCTAGAGTGTATAACGCTAAGCAAAATATGTCAGAGAAAGACAAATACCATATGATTTCACTCATATGTAGAATTTAAGAAACAAAACAGGTGAATGTATAGGAAGGGTAGGAAAGAAAGCAAGAGAAAAAAGAAGAAAGGGAAACAAACTGTAAGAGACTCTTAAACACTTGAACAACCTGAAGGTTGATGGAGTGAGGTGGGTTCGGGGATGGGCTAGTTGGATGATGGATATTAAGGAGGGCACTTGTCCTGATAAGCACTGGGTGTTGTATGTGAGTGATGAACCATTGAATTCTACTCCTGAAACCAGTATGGCACTATATGTTAACTAACTAGAATTTAAATAAAAATTTGAAAAGGAAAATAATAAACTTTTCCTTCTTAGAAGAAGTAGGATGACAAAGATTTCTCACCTCCATTCTTGCCTAGAGATTGTTACTAGTTCTGCCAATAGAACTTCCTTTTCATTTCGGAGATTGCCAAGTAACAGCCTGACCTTAAGGAATTATGCAATTTCATGCCATGGATGATTTGTTTCTGTGTCTCCTCATACAACAATTGCTGGTCCCTCTGCTCCCAGTAGGAACAAAGAGTGCCACCTCAGACCTGTCTCACTAGCCTCTCTCACCCCATACCACATCAGAAGCCTCCTTATGAGATTTCCTCCAGTCAGTTTTCCCTCTATGCTAGAGAGAGCTATCCTTTGATGACCTTTGTTTACTCAAATATATCTGAGTGTTTTTATAAATCTCAAAAACATAAAAGTTAGGAGAAAAAAGAGTTATGGCATACGACTTCTTACTGCTATTCTTTTCTTTCCTGAACATATATTGGGGTAAAAAGGAAAGGGCTTCAGGATTTCTACTTTTTCTATACCATGTACTGTTATATTTTAGATTATATGGCAAAAGAGGTGTCTTTTTTACACTGCTTAATAATTCAGTGAACTGAGGTAACCAAGATATTCTACATATAAACATATAGGAGTTCGGTTATGCTTAGGTAGAAGCCATATAAGAATATCACTATCACAGTAAGAAACAAAAGTCGTATGATCTACAAAACCATAGCTTAATCTGAGCCCACTGGAGAAATGCAATCAAAGGCAATGAAGTGAACTAAATTCTAGAGAATATCAAGCCCTTCCAAGGAAAGATGAAATATATAGTCTTGTCTTTGGAGGGCACCAGGTAGGAAGTGGTAGCCAGAATGTGGGAAGAGGAAAACAACTGAAATGTCAAATTCTTTTTTTTTTTAAGATTTTATTTATTTATTTGAGAGAGACAGAGCACTAGCTGGGTGAAGGGCAGAGGAAGAAGTAGGATCCCCGCTGAGCAAGGAGCCCAACACAGGACTCAATCCAGGGACCCTGGGATCATGACCTAAGCCAAAGGCAGATGCTTAACCAACTGAGCCACCCAGTCATCTTGAAATGTTAACAAAAAGTTTTCTGTGAGCAAATAAGACAGTTTAGTATCTCTGGGTCCCCTGGCACAATAAGAATATAGATTCACTCAGCAACTTTTTTCTTTGAGCTTCATCACATAGCTCATGAAAATGATGTGGTGCCAGCCAGGAGACCTACAGGAGATCCCTCCATAGTTTAGAACTGGGAGTGGTTGTTGTCTGCTGCTGATAGATAGGTACAGTATTAGGCCATTATCTCATACGAAGCACAAATCCTCTGATGCCACAGGGGGGTAGAAAACCCTCTTGTCTCCAGGGCACAGGAAAAGGTGGCTTGCTGTTGATGGAGAAAAAGAAACAAAAGGCATCTTTTCCTGGAAAAGGAACAAAAACTTCTCAAGAACATGATGTATATTGACACAAAGGAAAGATCTACTGCTGGGGAGAGACAGAAATCTCACTCCCATGTGAGCTTCCCCACCACAATACAAACTGTTGCAGCCATTATGGAAAATAGTATGGAGGTTCATCAAAAAATTGAAAATAGAACTAGCATAAGATCCAGAAAACCCACTCCCAGGTCTACATCTGAAGGAAATAAAATCAATATCTGAAAGAGATATTTTTAGGTGTTGTTCACCATAACCAAGATATGGAAACAACCTGAGTATCCATCAGCAAATGATTAGAGAAAGAAAATGTGGTATAGGGAGAATGACATCACCAAGATGGTGGTGACACAGATAGTTCTTGGTTTATTCTCCCTCACAAGAAGAACAACTAACATCTATTTAAGAATAAGATATCACTGAGGTAAGGCTGGGGTGGGGGTGAAATATCCACTTGCACCTCAGAGACCAAGATAGACTACATTTGGAGATAAGAGAAGAGGCTACATTTGACTCCTCTGCCTCATCTCCAGGCCAGAAAAGCACCACATGAAGGCCTTGGTTGGGCCTCTCATTCCTCCAGTGGGAAAAAAGAACCAAGGCAATGGCTAGCATCTCCCATCATTATGAGTCACTGTCTGGGAGCCCTCCTTTGATTTTACCCACAGGTTTGCAGAGAAATTTGGGGGGCCAAGTCCCTGGAAATCTCACTATGATAGAGAAGGGGGGATGGCTTGCAATAAGTACATGGAGATTGACAGAAAAAGTTCATACCAGCAGTGCACAAGTAGTAATCCCAACCAGCAGCTTTGCTCATGTGGAGAGGGGTATGCTGATGAGGGAACTAGGTGAGGTACAGATCTCCTTATTCAGATCCTCAAACAAGAAATTTTGTGGCTCTAGAGCTCAATTTGCCCACACCAAGATAAAGCGGTGAGTCAGAGCCCCACCCATGGGGAGAGTTCCTTCCAACTCCATCTAACTAGAGGGCTTGTGTCAATCCTGAAAACTGTGCAACCCAAGTGGCAAGTGGATAGAGCACATCCACCCTAGAGCAAGGCCAGTACCAAGCATGGAGATTTCCTTTCCTACTACAACACAAGTAGAGGATTAATTCATAGTCAAGGCTGAGCTGAGGGTAGATCCCAGCCCAGCCCAGCCCAGCCCAGCCCAGTCAGAAAGCCTGTTTGGGAAATGGAGTATAGCATGGAGAATCCCCTCCCCCTCCCATCCAGGCAAGGGGGTTAAGACATAGTCCCACCTGCTGTGGAGAATGTCTTCCAGCCCCATCAGATCAGAAGAGCAAGCAAAAACACCTGGATGTTGTGTGGCCAGTAGCATGCAAGTTCAGAGAAAGGGAGACAGAGGAATAATTTGCAAAGCTGAGCCATTGGTCCTGTGCAACCACAGAATGTGGAGTGTGAGTCAGCATGAGCTAAGACAATAAAGAGCTTTATCAACTTTAGAGCTGCTTCTCCCACTGTGTCTGGGCAGATAATACAATTCACAGCCCCAGTCATTGTTAGTATAGCTTTCAGCCCCTCTGAGCAGAAAACCCAAGCAGAGCACATGGAAGGCTGCATAGTAATTCAACAACCCTTTGTACAGTGCCACTTGAACAGAGAGCATAGTCCTTCTGCAGAGCAAAACCAGTGGCTTCATCTAACCTGGGGGTTCAGGTCCCCAAAAATGAGCTGTGCAGGTCTTGGGCTTTGACCTGCTGCTCTGCCAGCACAAGGAAGCTAATTCATAGCCCCAACTACTATAGTACCCCATCCCAACCATCTGGTAAGTTTGACCACAGAGTCCAGGCAAACACAAAGCTCATCCCACAGCCTCATGTGGGTAGGGAACTAGGCTGGCAGCCCTATCCAATCAGCCAGAGGCTCATCTCTCTGTCTGCATCCTCAGACTTCTGGTAGTTGCTTCCCCTCAAAACAGACCATAATAGCAATGCCCACGTGCCCAAAGACATTTACCCAGAAACCCAAATTGAGCAAACTGGTAGAGAACTGTCTCTACCAAAGCAAATATGCAAAGTCTGCAAGAGAAGCCGCATTACTCACATGCACAAATACGAACATAAGAAATCAAAGATCACAAAAATTCAGATAAATATGACATCATCAAAGGAAACTAAATAAAGCTCCAATAACTAAGTCTAAAGAAATGGAGATCTATGAACTGTCAGACAAAGAATTCACAATAATCGACTTTAAGAAGTATAGTGAACTACAAGAAAACAGACAATGAAATTGGGAGGGGGGAGTCATGAACAAAATGGGAAGTTCAACAAGAAAATAGTAGCCATTAAGAAAAAGAAAAGAAAAAAAACAGAAATCTTAGGGCTGACAAACGCAATAACTGAGCTGAAAAATTCAATACTGAGTTTCAAAAATAGACTCAACCATGCAGAAGAAAGAATCAGCAACCTGAGGGATAGGACATTGGAAATTAACCAGTCAGAGGAGCAAAAAGAATGAAAAATGAAGAAAGGTGAATGGAATTATGAAACACAATGAAAAAAATTCTTATCATGGGAATTTTATAAGAAACAGTAAAAGAGACCAAGTATATTTAAAAGAATAATTGCAGAAAACTTCTTGAACCCACAGAAACAAAGATTAGAATGGTAATTTCCTGGGCTGAGGCTTGGAGGGGATAGAGATGTTGGTCAAAAACTATGATTTCAAGCTTTACTACAAAGCTGTGATCACCAAGACAGCATGGTACTGGCATAAAAACAGACACATAGACCCAGATATGGACCCTCAACATGGTACTGGCATAAAAACAGACACATAGACCCAGATATGGACCCTCAACTCTATGGTCAAATAATCTTCGACAAAACAGGAAAAAATATACAGTGGAAAAAAGACAGTCTCTTCAATAAATGGTGCTGGGAAAACTGGGCAGCTATATGTAGAAGAATGAAACTGGACCATTCTATTATACCGTACACAAAGATAAACTCAAAATGCATGAAAGACCTCAACGTGAGACAGTAATCCATCAGAATCCTAAAGGAGAACATAGTCTGTAATCTCTTCGATATCAGCCACAGTAACTTCTTTCAAGATATGTCTCCAAAGGCAAAAGAAACAAAAGTGAAAATAAACTTTTGGGACTTCATCAAAATCGAAAGCTTCTGCACAGTCAAGGAAATAGTCAAGAAAACAAAGAGGCAACCCACGGAATGGGAAAAGATATTTTCAAATGACAGTACAGACAAAAGGTTGATATCCAGGATCTATAAAGAACTCCTCAAACTCAACACACATAAAACAGACAATCATATCAAAAAATGGGCAGAAGATATGAACAGACACTTCTCCAATGAAGACATACAAATGGCTATCAGACAAATGAAAAAATGTTCATCATCACTAGCCATCAGGGAGATTCAAATTAAAACCACATTGAGATATCACCTTACACCAGTTAGAATGGCCAAAATTAGCAAGACAGGAAACAACATGTGTTGGAGGGGATGTGGAGAAAGGGGAACCCTCTTACACTGTTGGTGGGAATGCAAGTTAGTAGCAGCCTCTTTGGAGAACAGTGTGGAGATTCCTCAAGAAATTAAAAATAGAACTTCCCTATGACCCTGCATTTGCACTACTGGGCATTTACCCCAAAGATACAGATGTAGTGAAAAAAAGGGCCATCTGTACCCCAATGTTTATAGCAGCAATGGCCACAGTCGCCAAACTGTGGAAAGAACCAAGATGTCCTTCAATGGATAAATGGATAAGGAAGATGTGGTCCATATACACTATGGAGTATTATGCCTCCATCAGAAAAGACGAATACCCAACTTTTGTAGCAACATGGACGGGACTGGAAGAGATTATGCTGAGTGAAATAAGTCAAGCAGAGAGAGTCAATTATCATATGGTTTCATTTATTTTGGAGCATAACAAATAGCATGGAGGACATGGGGAGATAGAGAGGAGAAGGGAGTTGGGGGAAATTAGAAGGGGAGGTGAACCATGAGAGACTATGGACTCTGAAAAACAATTTGAGGGTTTTGAAGGGGCGGGGGGTGGGAGGTCGGGGTACCAGATGGGGGGTATTATAGAGGGCATGGATTGCATGGAGCACTGGGTGTGGTACAAAAAACAATGAATACTGTTATGCTGAAAATAAATTTTAAAAAATTAAAAAAAAAATAACTATGAACTTCCAGCTATAAAACAAATAATTTGTTTGGATTAAGTGCATACCATTGTGACTACAGCTAAGAATACTATATCATGTACTTGAAAGTTGCTAAGAAAATAGATCTTAAATGTTCTTACCACATGTACTTACAAAATAGGGATAATTGTGTGAAGCAATGAGTATGTTAATTAACCTTATTGAAGTAATCATTTTGCAATATATATGTGTATTAAATCATCATATTGTACACCTTAAACTTACACAATATAACAGGTCAATTAAATCTCAATAAAGCTTGGGGATGGAGAAGACCACCCCCACCATAAAAGCCAGAATTAAACTGCCATGAGGGAAAAAACAGAAATGGTAAAAAGCCTCTTTACTCCATCTCCTAAAGCTCAGGCTTTTAAAAAAATTTTATTTTAATGCATTAGGAAACTAAATTTTAAAGAATTTAAATAGCTCGGACAAGATGATTTAGATGAGTAAAACTGAAATTTGGAATGTCTAACACAGAGACATACTTTCTTAATCTTAATTGACCCAATTTTTTTAAATTGATATTATGTGGATGTACAGTCATCTCATACAATGTTCTCATTGTGAGCTACAAGTTCAACAGGTGAAACAAAACTGTAGGAAAACCAATGCAGAAGTCTTTCAATGATTCTTTAAAATGAACATTTAATGCATGTGCTACAGATATTTTTTTAAAAGGCAAGTCCATTTTAGAAGTATTTTTAATAAATAATTTTAAGTATCATTCTATGATGATATTACAGATTAATCAAAACATCAGCTCCAGGAAAGATCAGTCATCAAATGGTGAATAAGAGGCCATGATTAATTTATTCATTCATTCCACACCAGGTACCAGTAAGAGAATGGTAAATATGAAAATTTTGTATCATCCTTCCTACAAACACATTTACATGGTGACAAGCAAATTTTCTTAAACTAAACTTTACTACTTTAAAAGGGTTCTTCTCCCTACTTTACTCATCCTCCCCAGAAAACACATGAACCCTATTTTACCTTTCTTTTTAATAAGAGACAGCAGGAGTGAATTAAGAACTAAGAATTAAGAACTAAGAACTAAGAATACTAAGTCTTCTAAAACAAAAAGAAACCAAAAAGCACAAGTCACTGTAGAAAGCATGACGACTACAAAAATTTGATCTGAAGGCTACTAAATTAGTGTTAAGGTTTTTCTAAAAGTTAAAATGTCAAATGTCAAATGTTAAAATGTTAAAATGTCAAATGTTAAATGTTCTAAAATATGTTTAATTTTTACACATGGCAATGAAACGGTAGATATTATTTTCTTAGGACAGACAGTATTTTAATAGGAAGACATGACATAGGACACTAGTGGTCCAGGCACAGAGGTCTCAATTAGATATGCCCTTCTAATGTGTGCATGAGCGAGAGGAAATGAGCGGCAGTGTTCAGATGCTGCCACCATGTGGCAGAAGAGAGCAGGTACTGGATCCCTGCTGAAAAGCAGGAAGGAGAAACAACCAGGGGCACTCAATTCTAAGTTTTGAGGAAGTCCCCCAACAACCTCCCCCTCCTTGAGAC
Organism: Mustela lutreola; assembly: GCF_030435805.1. Lineage (NCBI taxonomy): Eukaryota > Metazoa > Chordata > Mammalia > Carnivora > Mustelidae > Mustela > Mustela lutreola. Next base: position 73,593,629 of record NC_081295.1, read on the forward strand.
CCCCAACAGCCAAAGGTTAAATAACTATGAATATATTAGGTTTACTACACCTTGAAGACTCTTAAAGACTGATTTTTACAAGCAAAGTCTTTCTATTAATTGTTTCTAACATGGTTTTCTGATCATGCTATTTGGAGAAAAAATGTAAAGAATAATACTATTCAGAAAGTAGGCAATTAAATGATCAATAATTTAGGGGCACCTGTATGGCTCAGTGGGTTAAAGCCTCTGCCTTCGGCTCAGGTTTGTGATCCCAGGGTCCTGGGATCGAGCCCCACATCAGACCCTCTGCTCAGTGGGGAGCCTGCTTCCCTTCCTCTCTCTCTGCCTGCCATTCTGCCTACTTGTGATCTCTGTCTGTCAAATAAATGTTTTTTTTTAAATGAGCAATAATTTAACCTTGATTAATTTATTTTCTTAATTATTTATTCATTCATTTAGGCCAGTGATCCCGATGGTAATAAAAATCTAGATGATCTTGGCCAAAAGGCTGAGACGTGATCTGATGATAATAAAAATAAAAAACTATTTAACAATTTGGTGGCAAAATTTCAGTAGATATTCCTCATATTCTTTCTGATACATCCTTAAATTTATGTTACCCAAATGACATATGATTTTTCAATTTACTTTTATAACATGTAATTTAATCTTGTATGTTTATAGAGTATTAATACATGTACTTTAAATGCCCGTACTAGTAGATTTACTTTGTTCTTCCGGTTGACAGAATGTCAACCTGAAAATGAAGAACTGCAATGACAGATAAACGAGCATCTATTTGAGATTAAAGAATTGCAGTTCAGGGAGCAGAGACTCAGATGGAAATTTAGTATTCCCGCTTATAGGGTGAAAACAAGGGGTTTTGTGAGGAAAAGTTAAGGGGAGCAATTACATGAGTTGAACAAAAGGAAAAAAAAGTTTTTCTACGGGTGTTAAATTAAACTACTTTGGGTTTTCTATTAATCAAATACTGACTTTATTTTCAGAACGTCTACAACCATCATTCTTGCTGCCTTCTCTAGCAATTACTTGAAACAATCGCTGCTTTGCCCAGTCCAAAAGTTTTGGCCCAGTTCAAACAGAGCAGACTAGAGCTGTTCTCTGCAAAGGACATACCTGCTCTGTTTTAAAATGGCTCCAGTCATATCAATTTTTCACAACAAACTACACTGTAAGTACATACAAACCAGCCTCATAGCAAGGAAGTTTTAATTGGTTGCATTAAAAAGAAAACCACAAGCCCAAAATGGCACCACTTAGGTTAAGGCCCCAAATCAGTAAGCCAAGAAAGGCCTAATCCCCAAACTCACTGGGGTTTTACTCCACTCCCCCACCCCTGACCCAGGAATGTAACATTTAACCAGTCACCATGAGAGCTTCCAGGAAAGCGCTAGGAAATTTGCTAATAGGCTCCTCCCATTCCCATTAGGAGGACCACCTTTTCAAAACAATGGATTCTATGTTAATAATTTTCCTCCCTATCTCTACTTTTTTCTCCCTATCTCTACTTTTAAAACCCTTTCCTTTTCTGTAACCCTATGGAGTTCTTCCCTCCTTGCTAGATGGAATCCTGCCCAATTCATGATTCAAAATGATGCCAATTAAATCTTTAAAATTCTACTTGATTAAATTTTTGTTAAAGAGTTATGAAGTTTTATATTATTTATCACTTTATTCCCGGTATTTCATATAATGTCTGACACAAAATAGTTGGCAATAAACACTTACTAAATAAAAAGATACGTATCTGCAATAGGAAACCTTTTCCTTTAGGTCAAAATATATATAACTTTAAATTCTGAAAGACATTATCACATGGAACTTAAGGAAGGATGTATACTACTACACATACTGATTAATATGCACACTCCAACAGTTCTGAGCAATATTATTGTAAAGTGTTATAATCTTTGCGTTCTAACTGATAAAATAAAATTTTAATTGTTTTATTTTTTTGTTTTCCTTTTAGTAAGAATAACAACATTTGCAAATGATTTTCAGTCAGCTCTTCTCTCTTGAATTAATTGACTATTTGATTTCTCAACCTATTTTTCTATCTGGTTTTTCCTTAAGGATTTATACAATGCCCTTGTATACTATGGAATGGATATTAATTTTTTCTCTGTGATGTGGACCAAATATTTCAACTTTGAATATGTTGACTTAAATAGATACAAATGTCATTATTATTATTAGATTTTTCTGATACCATTGTGCCTTCATTGAATCTACTATGAGTTGAGCATATGGTTTCCCCTTAAATTAAGATGGTCAGAAAATAAAAAGAATAATTATTATTTTTAAAATATTTAAAAAACAAATTCTAAGACTCAATCCCTTTTATAAAGATATTGGCTATTATAATTCAATTTCCTTAAACACATATATTTATACGTTCCTAATCCTAAAATTCTGTCCAGGTGTATCTAAATATCTAACTTTATTTCTTGCTTAAACTGTAGTATTATATTAATGTTATTTTAAACCTTTTTTTTAAAGATTTTATTATTTATTTGACAGAGAGAGATCACAAGTAGGCAGAGAGGCAGGCAGAGAGAGAGAGAGAAGGAAGCAGGCTCCCTGCTGAGCAGAGAGCCCGATGCGGGACTCGATCCCAGGATCCTGAGATCATGACCTGAGCCGAAGGCAGCGGCTTAACCCACTGAGCCACCCAGGCGCCCTGTTAATGTTATTTTAAAACTATGAGAAAATCAAGAAGATAGTATCAACCCAGTCTAATTTCTATTTACCAAATTTGGGGATATTACTTGAACTTATTTTACATGTTCAATCCATTTACTAAAACCTTTAATTTTTTTTTAAAGTGCTCTGGTTCTGTTAGCAAGTCTTTTTTCCCTAGTGTGATACAGACTCTTGTATAGTAATATTTTAAAACATGGCCACTAACTTGACTTACTAACTTACTTTTGTTAGTAAGATCAACTTTAGAAGAAAAGGTTTTTCTTAAGAGATTAACATATTTTTTTAATTTGGGAGTAATATTTTTTTCTAAAATTCCTTCATTTGCTCTTTTTCAAAATGATTTCAGCAATATATTTGCCACTATAAACCAATCAGCACATAAATTAAAATGTAATGAATATACCTATTAGAAACTGGGATTCCCTTCAAGGGATTGTTGACGCTATTGAATTCGGAGACACCCCTTCCCTGGCATTTAACATAGAATCAGGAGATAAGTTAGCAAGATATTAAAAAACTAACAAAGACATGACACAGAGCAACAGACTTTTAGTCAATGTTTTGGCCAGTTCTGGTCTGTCTATATGTGTGGGAGATGGGGAGAACATGCAGGGAGCAAATAGACTAGGCACAGATTGAGTGAGCTGCCTACTAATGCTATATTTCAAATTCTGGTGATGAACTATTCTCCCTATGGAAATGTAATGTACAAACAGACCACAAGCCAAGGATGGGAGCTCCATCAACAAACGTTCAGTTCACAACATGGTGACCTTGCGTATCACTCAACAGAGGATTGCTGGCTAGGACAAAACCCCCAAATCAGGGAAAGTAATAAATACTCTGCTATTGTGGAGTTACTTGCCACTCACTAAGAACAGCAGATGCCAGAAACAGGGACTCATGGGACCCTATCATGGATGCTTCAAGCTCGGTGTTGATCTAAACCAGTGGTTCTCAACAAGGGGTTGATTTTGCCAAGCAGGGGACATTTGGCAATGCCACACCTGAAAGAGAGGGTGCTATGGACATCTCTTTGCAGAAGCCAGGGGTGCAGCTAAGTGTCCCATAGTGCACAGAAGAGCACCCCCAATGTCAATAGTGCCAAGGTTGAGAAACCCTGATCTGGATGAACAAAAGGTAACCAGTTCTCTCACTGGTGTCTCTTTTTAAAAGAGTGTCATTGATTCTTCTCCTACCCACTTAAGCCCCCATGTTGCATCACCACTTCCTCATATCAGGGAGATCATATGATAGTTGTCTTTCTCTGCTTGACTTATTTCACTAATCAATGAAACAAGATGGGATTGGGAGGGAGACAAACCATAAGTGACTCTTAATCTCACAAAACAAACTGAGGGTTGCTGGGGGGAGGGGGTTTGGGAGAAGGGGGTGGGATTATGGACATTGGGGAGGGTATGTGCTTTGGTGAGTGCTGTGAAGTGTGTAAACCTGGTGATTCACAGACCTGTACCCCTGGGGATAAAAATATATGTTTATAAAAAATAAAAAATTTAAATAAATAAAAGAGTGTCAACAATTCCATCAATAAAATGAACACTGAGGGTTTTTTTTGCTTGCTCAGGCAAGACAAAGAGTACCCCAGTAAGGAACTTTCCTAAGTGGCCCTCTGAAGGGAAGAAGTAACCTATATAAGATAGAAATGGAAGATTTGCTGTGGTTAGGATAATTAAAGGATTGAAACTTGGACCCAGAAAACGGTAGGTTGTCGTATACAGATCTGTACTTGGTGAGTTAAAGCATATCCTATCCTTCATTTTCTTAGTGTTCACCTTATACTCTTTTTCTGTCCCAGGATCTCATTTAGGATTACAATTACTTGACATGTCTCCATTAGATGCTTTTGACTGTAATAGTTTCTTAGGCTTTCACTCCTTTTGATGACTACAACAGTTTTGAGGAAGAGTGGTTAGATATTTTGCAGAATGTTTCTCAGTTGAGGTTTGTATGATAGTTCTCATGGTTAGACTGAGATTATGGATTTTGGAGATCACAAAGGTGCAGTACCACTCTCATGACTTCATGTCAAGTGTACATACTATCAATAGGACATAACTGCTGGTGTTAAATTTGATCAGCTGGCTGAGGTCATATTTGTGAGTTTTCTGCATTGTAAAATTACTCCTTTTTTTCCTGTTCTCTTTGAAAGGAGTCACCAGCCCACACTTATATCACACATTTGTTTATATCAGTATGGACTCATTAATATTTGTTTCATATTTTGGATTTAATCTAGTACTCTGCTATATATTTTTTTTTCTCAAACTTTTCCAACTTTAACTACAGGGAGCTATTTCAATTGGCTCCTATGTTTCTTTGACATATATACATCATTGTGTTTTGTGATTGATGCAGGGTTTTTCTGCTCTTTGTTTTGTTTTATGAGGCGGTGGTAGTGATTGGAGCACTTCCTTGCTTTCTGGGACCATGGAATGCTCTAAGCTTACTGTGTATGTTTCCTTCCCAATTCTTAGAATCAGCCATTCCATCAAAAAGCCTTGCTTCCTTGTATTGAAGAACAGAATTAGAAACAAAGATGTGGGCACTGGGTGTCTCTCTACTACCAAGCTGTCCCTACTTCTAGGCCCTCTTACCTGACAGATGAGGAAAAATATGTATATATACTAATGCAGGTTTCTATAGTCACCTGTATCTATCTTAAACTAAGCACGAGTTCATACTGATGTCTCAACCTCTGATCTATTACAACACACACTGTTTTAACCCTCTTCCTTTGCTTGTCTACGATCTCTCATTACAAAACTGAGAAACATAACTCCCACTATCCACCACTCATTTAATTAGTTACTCAATTCCAGCATATGTACAGTGATTTTAGAATTGCTAACCCATATCCCCATGGGAAATAATGTTGCCAACTAGAGTATAGTGTTTACATACTAGTGGAGGCTAAAGGTCTCCACCTATTTCCACAGTGACTTCGGTTAGCAACCTTTGTCTTCATACCCTTTAGTGAGAGTATTCATAATTCTATAATGTCGCAGTTTGCATTCCTGGTGTCTCCCAAACTTCTGGTCAATGTTTTTATTTCAATACAGTATGTATTCTTTGTGATATGAAGTTCAAAGCATAGCATAATGAATCCACAATTACATTATCATACAGGATAGTTGAACCACCCTAAAACATCCTCTTGTTGCATCTATCAATCCCCAGACTTATGGCATTCAATCTATTTACCATTTCTATAATTTTGTGTTTTTGAGAATGTCATATAAATGAGATCATACAATACAGAGTCTATTCAGACTAGCTTCCTTCATTTAATTTACATTAGTTAAATTAATTTAAATTAGTTAAGTTATTACCTATTAATAATAACACAGATCAGAGCACCCAGGTGGCTCAGTCAGTTAAGGCTTCAGCTTGGGTCATGATCCCAGAGTCCTGGGATCGAGACCCACATCGGGCTCTCTGCTCAACGGGAGCCTGCTTCTTTCTCTCCCTCTGCCTGTCATTTCCTCTGTTTGTGCTCTCTATCTCTCTGGCAAATAAATAAATAAAATCTTTAATAAATAAATAAATAAAATCTTTAAAAAAGATAATAGCACAGATCATCAATATTTACAAAAAGCTTACTGTGATTCTGATTGCAATTGCTTTGAATCTATAGTTCAAGTTGGGAAGAACTGACATTTGACCAATAATGAATCTTCCAATGAATTAACATGGACTACCTGTCTGTTTATTTTGGTCATTTTGATTCTCTTCAGCATGTTTATGGAGTTTTCCACATACACATCCATAAATATTTTGTTAGATTTTTATACTCAAACATTTCAGTTTTTTAGTGGTTTTTTTTTTTGGTATTTTTAAAATTTATAATTTCTATTATTTATTGGTATAGGATAGAGGAGAAATTGACTTTTATATATTGACTTCTTATTGTACAACCTTTATATACTTGCTTACTACATAAAGAATCATGTCATCTGCATATAAAGATATTTTCTTTTACTATCTGTATGTATTTTATTTCTTTTTCTTGTTTCATTGCAGTAAGTAGGACTTCAAGTAAGATGTTAAGTAATGAAAGAGGATATCCTTACTTTCTACCCTATCTTAGGAAGAAAATAATCTAGTTTCTCACGATTGAGTTAGCTGTAGATTTTTTTTTTATATATATATATCCTTTCTCAAGTTAAGGAGTTTCCTGCATTCCTAGTTTGCTGAGATTTTTATCATGAATGGGTATTGAATTTTGTCAAATGTTTTTTCTATATCTGTTGATATGACATATGATTTTTCTTTTTTAGCCTATGGATGTAATTATTGCATTAATTGATTTTAGAATGTTGAACCCACTTTGCATTTCTGGAATGAACACTGCTTTGTAATAATATTCTCTTTATTCTGGATTTGATCTGTTAATATTTTGTTTAGGATTTTTCTGTCCATGTTCATGCGAAATACTATTCTGTATAGTTTTTTCCCCTTGTAGTGTATCTGGTTTTGGTATTGAGGTAATGCTGACATCATAAAATGAATTGGGAAATATTCCCTCTTCTATTATTTTTGGGAAGAGATTATGGAGCATTGTTGTTATTTCTTTGTTAATGTTTGAATGGAATTTGCCTGTGAAACCATCTAGATATGTTTCTTTTTTGAAAGATTTTAAATTATGAAGTTAATTTCTTTAATATATAGAGGCATATTAAAGTTATTCTTTTTCTCCTTGAGTGAGTTTTGGTTTTTGTATCTTTCAAGAAATTGGTCCATTTGATTTAATTATCAAATTTGTGGGGAAAGTTATTTATATTATCCTCTGTTTTTTGAATGTACATGGGATCACTGATGATGATCCCTCTTTCATTTGCAATATGGTAATGTTTTTTCTCTCTCTTTTTTCTTTCTTTCTTTCTTCTTCTTCTTCTTTTTTTTTTTAACCTTACTAGATGTTTATCCATTTTATTGATCTTTTCAAAAGGCTTTCATTTATTTTCTGTATTCTTTATTTTCAACTTTTAAAATTTTGCTTTTATTTTTATTATTTTTGTACATAGCACATTTAAAATATAAATTGCAGAATTGCAGACAAACTGTGTTCTCAGACCGCAATGGAATTAAACTAGAAATAATAACAGAAAGTTCACTGGAAAACCCCAAAGGTCTGGAGATTAAACAACACACTTCTAAATAACATGGAGGTCAAACAAAAAGACTCAAAAGAAATTAAAATATATTTTGGATTAAACTGAAATAAAAAATGCAGCTAATGAAAATTAGTAAGATACAGTAAAAATGATGCTTAGAAGATAATTTATAGCTTTAAATGTATATATTAGAAAAATAAAATTAGAAAAATTCAAAATTAATAACCTAGAATTCTACTTTAGGAAATTAGGGAAAGATGACAAAATTATATTTAAAACACTAGAAGTAAAGAAATAATGAAAATGAGAGTATAAACTGAAATAGCTAAAAATGGGAAAACAATATCAAAAATAAGCAAAAATAAGAGCTCATTCTCTGAAAAGGTCCCTAAGACCCATAAACCTCTAGCAAGACTGGCCAAGACGAAATTAAAGAGTAAATTCCAAGCAATATCAATAACTTTTAAAAACACCTTTATGTAGTCACTTTAAAAAAATGTTGTAATTCTGTTCTAAGTTTTTAATTAAGATGAATTATATGGCATTTAAATGATTCCAAAAATGTTGGTCTGAATTTTAGCTTTTGGTTTCTAAATAAATTGATTTTATTTAAAGTGGCCTAACAGCATCAGATGGGCTCAAGCAAGAAGACTTGCTGAGTAGTGGCAAAGATTGCTACTCCATTTCTGTATCCCCATCTTCCTAAGACATCTAAGTTCTGTTATTATAACAAGGTGTCTTTTCTTCAGAAATCCCAGTATTTGGCCTTGGCGTCCCACAGCTTTGTTTTATGCTACTGTACTTCCTTTGACATACCACAACTTCTGAACTTCCCAATGGCTCTATAACTGGCCTACTTGATTAGTGGTCCACGGGGACAAATGAGAGAGCAGCCTGGACAAATGAGAAGAAGGAAAATACAAAAACAAAAACAAAAACTGGAAACTCTACTCCACAGTTCAAATAGGGTGAGTTCCAGAGAATCAGAAATTCCAGTTCCATTTTGCACATACATTTTTGACTCATAAATGTATAGTTAAACAAACAAATAAACTGCCTGTGTTTTAACTTCAATCAAACGATGCTTTTTCATCTCTGATGCTGTCTGAATATTCAGGAATTAGATAACTTCAAATCCTACTCAGAGACTATAAAAACTTTAACACACTAGAAATTCCTAGACATCTAAGGTATAAATGTCTTCATACCAGTTACTTCATACAGTGGTTTTCAACCACCTTTTCTGACTTCCTGGTTTTCCTGACTTTCTGGTAACCCAGAGTCTGTCATTCCCACTCAGGATCAATAAAATGTAGATCATCTTTTAGTCTAAACATGTCAGCCACCATCTGGAATTTGATGTCAGGAAACAGCCTAGATTGTGTATAATTTCCCTTAAGGAAACTTATCATTCCAGTTGGATTAATAAAATCCTCTTGAAGGAAGTATAGGTCACTATTTTAACTTTTGATCATCAGATAAATAAAATGATCTATAAATGTGAAGTTATAGGCAAAGAAGTGGAACTTATGCAATCGGAGCAGAAGAAAGAAAAAAGGAATGGAAAACAGTAAAGATAGCTTAAGCAGCCTATGGCACAACATCAAGTGGACTAACATTTGCATTATAAGGCTCCCAGAAGGAGAAGAAAGAGAAATGGAGAGGAAACTTATTTGAAGAAATAATGGCTAAAAGCTTCCCTAACCCAGGGAAGACAAAAGATATCCAGATCTGAGGCTTCCAAAGAGTTCCAAATAAGAGGAAACTAAAGTGATCTACAATCACTTTATACATTTTAACTAAAATGTCTTACATTATAACTAAAATGTCAAAATTTAAAGACAAGAAAGGGATCTTAAAATCAGCAAGACAAAAACAACTTTTTTTAATTGAAGTATAGTTGACACACAATGTTATATTAATTTCAGGTGTACAACATAGTGATTATGCTAGAGAAAAACAAGAGAACTCCCATAACAATAACCACAGATTTCTCAAAATACTCAGAAACTCTTCAGAAACTCTGCAGGCCAGAAGGGAATGGAATGACATGTTCAAAATACTGAAAGAAAAAGAAAAAACTCCCAACCAAGAATACACTACCTGGCAATGTTCTCATTCAGAACTGAAGTAGACAGAAAGAGTTTTCCAAGCAGCAAAAGCTGAAAGAGTTCATCACCACTAAACCAGCCTTACAATAAATATTAAAGGGATTTTTTTAATCAAAAGGAAAATGTGCTAATCAGTAACAAAAATGTGAAAGAATAAATCTCAGTAGAAAGGTAAATATATAATAAAGATAGTAGTTTAATCACTTTCAAAGCTAGTATGAAGACTGAAGGACAAAAGTAGTAAAAATAACTATGATAACAGTAGTTAGCAAAGGATACACAGGATAAAAAGATGCAAAAAGTGACATCAAAAACAAAAAGTGGGGGCGCCTGGGTGGCTCAGTGGGTTAAGCCACTGCCTTTGGCTCAGGTCATGATCTCAGGGTCCTGGGATCGAGTCCCATGTCGGGCTCTCTGCTCAGCGGGGAGCCTGCTTCCTCTCTCTTTCTCTCTGCCTGCCTCTCTGCCTACTTGTGATCTCTGTCTGTCAAATAAATAAATAAACTCTTTAAAAAAAAAAAAAAAAACAAAACAAAAAGTGTGGAGGGAAAGTAAAAAAGTTGAGTATTGCAATGGGATTGAACTTGACTTTTAATCAACTTAAAATAGACTGTTATAGATATGTTGTTATATGTAAACCTCAAGGTAACCACAAAATAAAAACCTAGATACACAAAGATAAAGAGTAAGGAATCAAAGCATCATTAATCATCAGGAAAATGCAAATCAAAACAATAAGATATCTCACCCCTGTTAGAACGGCTATGGTCAAAAAGACAAAAAATGACAAGTATTTGTTGACAAGCATATGGATGAAAAGGAACCCTCATGCACTGTTGGTAGGAATATAAATTGGTGCAGCCTCTGTGGAAAATTGTGGAATTGCTTTAAAAAATTAAGCCTAGAACCACCATATGATTCAGCAGTTCTACTTGTGGGTAATTATTTGAAGAAAATGAAAACACTAACTCAAAAAGATATATGCACTGGCATATTTACTGCAACATTGTTTATAATAGCCAATGTATAAAAACAACTTGAATGTCCGTCAGTGGATGAGTGGATAAACAAATTGTTTATATATATATATATATATACACATACATCCCTATAGAACATTATTCACCCATAAAAAAGAATGAAATCTTTTCATTTACAACAACATGATTGGATCTCAAGGGATTATGTTAAGTGGAGTAAGTCAGTAAAAAAATACAAATACTATATGATCTCTCTAATATATAGAATCTAAAACAAACAAAAAAAGAACATTTCACAGATACAGAGAATGAACTAATAGTTGCCAGAGGCAGGGAGGGGTTGGAGGGTGGAAGAAATGAGTGAAGGGGTTATTAAATATAAAAAAAAAAAAAAATGAAGTGTTCTAGAGGAAAAAAATAAAATACATACTTGGACTAGGATTTAATTTCCTAATGTCTTGAATGAACAGTTACCCTTCCTGTCTTTTTCCCTCTCCCAGCAGCCAATGGACCATGATAATCAACTATAAATCATAGGGAAGCACTTTGAGAGGAGTGAGAGTTTTACATTTTAGAACAGGAACTGACATGAAATATCATAGAATTCAAAACACTCATTTCATGAAACTGAGGTACAGGCCAGAGACATGATTTGCCCCAAATCACACATTGGGTTAGAAATGGAAATACTGGGTGGAAAGTTTAGACATGAGCAGAAGAGGACCCAGGGGGATGAGATGGGGCCAGCTTCCATGGCAGACCACACCTATTGGTCAAAAGCCCTCCTCAGAATTTGCCTAGGCTGTTGTCACCAACATCCTAATAACCAGGACATAAGCAACCACAGGATCATCCTGGAAGGATGGACATGCACAGAAAGAACCCTCAGGTATCCTGGCATTAACATAATTAACATATAAATACGGTGCCATTTACATGTGGTTTCCCTCCCTCCCCCCTAGGGTTTTCAAGAGGATCATGGGAAAATGGCAGGCCAGCACAAGCACCCTGTGAAAAGGAATCCCTGTCAATCATAAAAGGGAGGAAATCTGAGAAACCTCCCCCATTGAGGATCTACATAGGACTGGAAAACAAAAGGAGAGCATATTTGCCGTCTGCAAAGCTGCCCACTATCCCTTCCTGAGAGTCTACTTCCACTTCCATCAATAAAGCCTCTTTGCTGCTTCACTGTCAATATTTCTCAACTGAATTCTTTCATTGAGAAGACAAGAAATGAGGACCCAACTCAACCCTGAAAGGAACCATGCACTAAATGCCAATATTATAGTTCTTTAACCCACATACTTGTTTGCAAGAGACATTCCCTACTTTAAAAAGCTGTAATAATGTATCAGTCAGGAGAGTGAGCTAGAGATGGTTCCTGCCATATGGAAGAAGAAACAGTTCTAGGGAAAAGATGAGCCTTTCCACCAGCAGAGTGTCCCCCAGCCCCCGAGGGGCAGCTTGCCAGTGGGAGGCACACAGCTCCCTTCTTGAAAAGAATTTCCATCAGCCTGAGAAGTTACAAAATGGCTAACCTTACAACCAAGGTCTGTGTCATTTGGGGACTTTGTAGAATTGTGAGATATTAACTTCAGTTTGAAGCTGGAGAAGAGGAGATGACATTTGGATAACATCTTAGTCATATATCAGCTTCAGTGTGATTGAAAACGGGAACAAGGGTAAACTTCCAGGCTATTCAGGACAAAGATGTCAAACCAAGTATTCAGTCCCTGAAAAACTACACCTCTTCTACTATCACATATTTAACATAGATTCTCAATAATGAGTTAATGTGAGACTATAGCATAGAGAGATTAGAGTCCATGGATAGACTTAGAGGTAGTTTGACAGATCAACTAATTTTTCTTTAAAGATTTTATATATTCACTTGAGAGAGAGAAAGAGAGAGAACAAGCAAGAGGGAGAGGGAGAAGCAGACTCCCTGCTGAGCTGGGAGCCCTACATGGGACTTGCTCCCAGGACCCCAGGCTCATGACCTGAGCTAAAGGCAGACACTCAAACATCTGAGCCACCCAGGCACCCAGATCAACTGATTTTTACCTGGAAAACCAGGGGAATGAGTCATAGAAATCAGAGAAGTAGTTGAATAAATAAAGAAAAACCAGAGAGATTCTGAGCATGGGGTGCTGACAGAGAGAACAGGTTTGGTTAGGGACCAAAGTGCTACTTTCTAATAGGAAAATAGGGTGTCTGAAGAAGGGAGGTAAGAAAACAAGGGTGGGGTGCAGTGGTATAGATTGTAGGCAGCAATCAAACTCATTGTGAATTCTGAACTAAATTTAAAAGCATAGAAACAACTGAGAAAAGAGCTTCTTATTGTGTGTAATCCCTCTGCTGTGAGAAACTCAACTTTTTACCAAGGCATTGGAAATATTTCATATCTCTCATCATGCTCAAGGGCAAACTTTTTACACAGCAAAAGAAGAATCCAAGGATTAGCTTCTTACATAACTTTATCTCCCTCATTTTTCAACTTCCCACAAGTCCTATGAAATGTAACAACACTGTCCTGCCAAAAATGTAATACAAACAATGATGACATTTCACTGTAAAAGACACAGTGAGACTAAATGTTGTAAAACATAGATCAGAGTAGCAAATCTGTTGAAAAATCAGGCATTGATATGCATAAATCTACAGTGCCTCTCCTGGAAAAATACTTGTTATTCAGAGAGAGTAATAAAAGAGGACTTTCCCCCCTAATTAGTATGCAGTGTTGATCTAAAATTCTATGTTGCTTCTTAGAGAGGTTCTTTGCCAACATAAAAAGAAAGGGAAATAATTCACAGACTAATTTGAATAAAAAGAACTTTTTCAACACATGTGCTTAGTGTTCACTTTTTTTTGGAAAGAGATAACCAATTTATATTCATAATTTCATTTTGGAATCACTGTTCTTAATTCAGTGTTAATTAAGTTGAGCAGAATAACATTTTAAAGCAAGCTACCAACACTGATGTGGAGAGGAACTGAGTTTCAATATATTATTTCCATCTGTCCTTATTACTTAAGAGAAGTTTCACTTATGTTTTGACACTTGAGAATCCAACATGATAGATTTTATTCTACAAAAGAACCATTAACCATTTCAAGTTAGTTGGCTGAGCTGCTTTGTTTACTTAATTTCCATTCACAATCCAAAGAGATATTTTGTAACAATTTAAGAAAAATCAGAAAAGGGTGACTTCAAGTCATTTCTGAAAGACATTACACTGATGAATTAGCTTGGTAAAGGGCAAACCATCCAGGAGTTCACTAGCATACCTGCAGAGTCAATGGAGAGTTTTCAGAAAGCTCTGAAAAGACAGTTAAGTTCCAAGGTAAGAGGAGTGCAGAGAAGCCTAACCTGAAGCAAGGCCCCTGATAAGTGAGGAGGGGAAAGGCAGTCCTCAACCTTACCCTACATGTGTCTTACAGGAACTGGTCCTCAGGCTATATCACTCCTTCCTTGCACTTGACCCAGATGATCCCTGGAAAGTGAGGCCAACAGCCAATATTATACTTTATTGAAAAAGAGAGCAAAAACATATCTAGCTAATCACATTAAAATCACAAATAATATAAGTAAGATGAGACTGCACCACTGCTCACTGTTATCCAGCATCATTAAGAAAGTTTTAACCGAAAGAATGGAGGGATAGAAGGAAGGAAGAGAAAGAAGCAGAGGGAAGGAAGGAGGGATGGAAAAAGAAAAGAAAGAATAAGAAAGAAAGAAAGAAAGAAAGAAAGAAAGGGGGTAGGGAGGGCAAGACAGAGGGATGAAAAGAGAAAGAAATCAATAGGGTATATGTATCTAAAAAGAGAGTCAAATTTATTATTTACAAGCAATAAAAGAATTTACCTAGAAAATCCAAGAAAATCCAATAAAGAACTATCCGTGCAGATGAGAGTGTAGAATGGCAATATGTTCCTGGAACAAAAGGAGAAATAAGACAAGTAACATATAAAACCAAACAAAACAGAAAAGTAAACAAGACACTGGTAATGATTAAAGAACAAACAAAAAAGAAAAAAACCAGAAATGGAACAAAAAAGAAAATGACAGAAATTGACCCAAATACTTGAAACAATTTGGTATATAATAAAAAGGAACTTTCAAACCAGTTTGGGTTGTTTGGATAATGAATATATTGGTCTAAGTAATTAAAAGTCACAGTAGATCAGTACCTCAGACCCCTGGGGATAAAAATATATGTTTATAAAAAATAAAAAATTAAAAATAAATTAAAAAAGAAGAAAAATCCCTAAAAAAAAAAAAGATCAGTACCTCAGAAAAATAAATTCTACATCAAAGCAAAAAAGAAAAAAGTTTTTGAGAGAGTTAATGAAAACATGTAATTGAAGAAATACTGAAATAAAATATTGCTGAATAGCCCCAGATTGAAAGAAGCTTATCAAATTACATCACCAAGAGAAGAAACTAATAATGGACATATCAAGATTTTTGTTATTTAAAAAAACCTGTTAAACATGAGACTGAAATTAGAAAAATGGGATATGGGAACCCACTGAAATCCAGAATTTATTGGATAGTCTTAAAATTGAGACCTTTCTCAATCTAAGTAAATGAAGACTTTGCTAGCGGCTGAGCAGGTAGAGCTGTTCTAACAATTCTCCCTCAAGTCTTCAGTTAAACCTTTCTCAGCGTCTGCACAAATACAGTCCTGCTAGCGTTTGCCCTGAAACACTTGACCAGTGGCCATGCAGGGCAGTCTAGAAGAATCTATGACTCAGATAAGCAATAAGTTATTCTCTTCACTGTCTAAGGTTACCTAACATGCTTCTGAGATGGCCCAGACTCCTTCCTCCTGCTTGGATATAGAAGGGTTCTCTAGCATGCTTCACCCAGTCAGGAGGATCTGACCAAAAGCTACTCTTACGGGCTCTGCAAGTTGATGAATGATGTTTCCCAGGTGATTTCTATGTTGCCTCTAAATTTCTCTACAAGCGAAGAATGAGTTAAAGGAGAAATTAATGCAAGAGCTGCTACTTTCTCTACTACATGTGAAACATTTAAAAAATTATCGTTAACCTGATGCATTTTAAAATTACATACTAAGAATCCAGATGGTTTCAATAATGTTCCAGATATACTAGTGATATATATCACCCACGAATTTATCATGAAGAAATATGTTAACGACTACAGGTATATTTTGTTTTGAGACTCCATTAAAACAACAACAATTTTTAGGGATGCCTGGGTGCTTTTAGTTAAGTATTCAATTTTTGGTTTCAGCTCAGGTTTGATTTCAGGGTTGTAAGTTCAAGCCCTGCGTTGGGCTCCTTGCTGGGCATGGAGTCTACTAAAAATAAATAAAATAAAAAACCTTTCCTTTTCATACAAGTACGATTAACTCTCAAAGTGTTTCTAACTGTAAACCTTACTACATCAATTGTATCCATTAGCATTTAGTTTACCAATATCGCTAAAAACTGTTCCCATGTTGGTGGTTGATACAGGAATTGAAGGTTAAACTAATTAGCTAGCTGGAGAAGCAGCTCTTTTTTATCCGGGGAAAAGGCATAATAATATTTTCACATATGATCAAGTCTTGTTACCTCGAAATAAGAAAACAACATGTTTGAATTACGAATGTTCTCATGACCTTTCCCCTTGTGGAGCATATCAAGCTTTGAATGACCTCACCAAAAAACTGGAGTTATGAATATTGGCTTGATTTCATCTGGAGTTATGAATATTGGCTTGGTGAACTCTCTCAAGATATGTAAAATCTCTTGTTAAAGGTCTAGTGCTCCAGGGACAAATTAAGTGATCACGTGTACCATGAAATATTTCTGCAATAGGAGTATAAGTTTATACTAAAAATCATCAAATGATGAACTAAACATAATCTTAAAATTTTTCAGTCAAATGGTTAATATGTTTATAAAAGCCTATCAGGCTTCCCTTACCTTAAAATTGTGTTGTAATATGTAGAAATTTTAAAAATGCCAGAATCATGTTATTGAATATCACAGGTATAAAAGAGAACAGTATGGCTGTGTTGTATCAAAATTGTTGGTGGGACCAGAGTGAACACGATTCACAAGCAGTCTGACCGGCCCAGTCTGCGCCCTCTGCCTCCCTGTCTTATCCTAGCAACAAATCCCAGAGCAGCTCCAGGGCCTCCTGACGGATAAGAGAGAACATCCTCAGGAAGGGCCCCTAGCACTTGCTTTTTTACTTCATTCTTATTAACAACTATTTATTTCCCAGAAAGAGGGCTTACACACCAGACTGTTGGAAACCTTGAAATCTGACTCATTTTATACTGAAGCTGAGAGCAAGTGCCTATTTTTTATAAGAAAATTTACCCCAATTTTCTTAAAATTTCAAAATAATTGTCAACAACAGCACTAGAAAGCTGATTTCTTGAATATAAATTGGAAAAATCCTTTAAATATATGTAGTTCTCAGGGTGCATGGGTGGCTCAGTTGGTTGGGTGCCCAACTTTGAGTTTTGTGGCCTCGTGGATCATGGGATCCATCCCCACATTGCTCTCTGCACTCAGCCAGGAGTCAGCTTGATTCTCTCCCTCTGCCCCTCTCCTCTCTCTCTTTTTTCTCCCTCTCTCTCTCTCTCAAATAAATAAATCAATCAATCTTTAGAAAAATGAAATAACTGAATAAATAGTAAATAAATAAATATATGCTCTTCTCTTTCTGGGCCCATAAAATGTATACATAGTTGATTATAAATGTATTTCCCATTTATGGTGCCTTTTTAAATATTACGTTAAGCAAAATAAAACTTCCTCAGTTATTAGTGTGAAATAGGAACAATGATGAAATTTCTTAGATTACCACTAGATGGTACTATAAAACCTAGTAAATGTAATCTGCTCTCCTGGTTTTGCTGCTGTTTCAGGTCTTTCAGTATGGCTCTTTTTTAATTATTGTAAGTCCAGTGATAATTAATATTTATTTAATGACTTCTAGAGACACTGATGAAATAATATTGTACTTGCTTAGCGACCTTGAACAAGTCAGTTTTCCTCCTTATGCCTCATCTTTGTTTTCCCATCTATGAAATGACCAGAAGACCCCTGGTTCTCTTGCAGGACCCTACATCATGATCCCTGGGATCTGAATGAATATGGCAAGGGTGAACCTAGAATCTAAAAGCAACTCAGCATCCTTACCCGGGATTTTTTTCAAACTAGAAGTGGAGAAAGCTAACTAGTACTTCCTGCATGTGCTGGAGAAGCAGGGCAGGAAGCTGGCCTTAAATAGGAAAAAAAATAAACAACAGAGAAGCAGAAACAAGGGGCCAAGATTGAGTCCTGGTAATGTTCATGTTCGAGCTATTCCTGGCATCAGTCACTTGACAGTCCTGCCCTCCCAGAGGCTGATGAGTTACATTTGTTTAACTACACTTGACAACAAAGTGTCTCTCCAGGAAATACTCCTTTTTGCCACAGATGTTTGAATTGAGTTATCATCACTTTGACCAAAGAATTCTTACTAATCAAGGTGGTGACTTAACTCTATCCATTAAAAAGTGCAACCAAACCTAATATCTGCTCAAGTCTATCTACCATGGTAAGTAATAATATCATGGTATGTAATTCTCCCAAAATAGGGAGAATAAATTCAAAGCTTATGATCCATTAGGAACAATTAGAATCTTGAAGAGATACACCCCCCCCAGAAATGTAAATGGATATTGCTTCTTATAACCATCACTTCAGTCTTATGAGACTAAATGGCTCAGCCCTTCCAGACATTTTGCTACAGGTTTTGAAGGGCAGGTAACCGGTATGCCTTTATTCCATAAACTTACAGTATTCTTGATTACCCCCTTATAAACCAATAGGGCAGACATGTATTTCTTACATTCTCAGAAATTTAATACTAAAGAAAATAGCAAAGATATTGGGGTTTTAGTGCAAAACAATAAACCAGTTTGGGTCTTTCTCTCTCCCTTTCTCTCTCTCTTTCTGTATCTCAGTGTACAAATGTAGGACCTTGAGAATCCATAATCCCAATGTGCTGTCTCTGAAAGCACATTAAAATGTTTCCATTCGCTAGTGTGGTAAGACCAAAGAGAACCTGGGAACTCACCTCTGAGTTTCAACACTCTTTCAGATCCAGTAGGAACATACCTTAAATTGACTTGGAGAAGTACAGAATCACTCCTCTGCTAATTAGTTTACAAGTCAAATTACAGCTGTCTGATATACAGAAGAGGAATATAAAATACAAAAGTAAAGCGTGGTTTGAAAAAGTCGTTTAAGACTATAAAGTTGTTTTCATTCATTCTTCTCTACGTCACTGAAATTAAAAAATATATATATCATAAACCATAGTCCTTTCTCTATAACAGCAGTGTCATCCTTTCCAACTTCTCCCTTGTTAGTAGTGGCACAACTGTTCTCTAATGTCACCATGTTTGGAATGTCTAAGAATACTACCTCTCTCCACCCACTGTCATTAATTCATCCAATTCACTTTTTGTCCCATTTGAATTCATTGCTGTTTCTCCATTTTCATAACTATTCTCCCAAACCAGATTTCAGTGACCTCAGTCTGGATTACAACAATCCCTCCCTTACTCTCTGGCTTTCTCAAATTTGTTCTCTCTCTGACTGTAGGTAACCTCGACTTCCTTCCTCAACCATCCATAGAGGACCTCTGCTGTTTTTCACATCAAAGCCAAACTCTATCTTGACATTTGAAACCTCCATCAATTCTCTCTTTCTTATTCATGCATTTACTTTTTATTAATTCATTCATTCACTCATTCTGTAAATAAAAACGCTTTTGAGCACGTACTATAGTCCTCTTTCCTGAGTCCCAAGAATAGAGCAGTGAAAAATAACAAAGCTCTACCATCTTGGACCTCTCATTCTAGAGCAGGGAGGCAGACAGGGAACAAATCAATACAGAAACTGTTAGATGGAACTAAGTGCTATGAAGAAAAAACTAAAATGCAATAGAAAAGGTAGAGTTTGTTGAATGGACATATATTTGTATAAAGGAGTCAAAATATTGGGACAGTCAGAAAAGGTGACATTTGAAAAAGACCAGAAGAGATATGAAGATGAAGCAAGCTAATATTTGGGAAAAGAGATTTCTTATATTGGTGGCTCAGTTGGCTAAGCACCTAGACTTTGGCTCAGGTCATGATCTTGGGTCCTGGGATGGATCTCCAAGTTGGGTGGGGTGGGGGGAGATGGTTTCTTGTCCTTCTTCCTCTGTCCCTCCCTGTCACTCATGCTCTTTTTCTCTAAAAAAATTAAATTAAATTAAATTTAAAAATACATAAAATATTTTTAAAAAATAAAATGTGAAGATTTTATGTATTTATTTATTTGAGAAAGAGTGAGAGTGAGTGGGAGGGACAGGGAGAGAGAATCTGAAGCCAACTTCATGCCAAGCACAGAGCCACCATCCAGGCTAGATCGCAAGACCTGAGCCAAAACCAATGGTCCGGCGCTCAGCAGACGAAGCCACCCAGACACTTAACAGCGTGGAAACAATGCTTCAAAAATTATGTCATGGATGTGTTTGTAGTGTTAAGGAAGAGTAAAGAGGCTAGTGGAAAGGGAGAGTGGAAAGAGGGCAGGACAGAGAGAACAACGGATCCGGAGCATATAGGGCCGCTCATGCCATGTATATGCCGCCATGGGTTATGCTCTGGGAGGATTGGCAAGTGATTTTAAAGGGTTGAGTGAGGGGTGATATGATCTGACTTATAACTGAAAAGATCCCTCTGGTCACCATGTGAACATTACTCATATAAGAAAGAGAACAAAGATGGGAGCAGGGAGATCCTTTCTGGTAAGTGATGATTTTCCTTTGGGCTGCAGTGGTTAGCAGCAAGCGATGAGAAATGGGTCTATTTGGAATTCATGTGTTTAGAGCTGACAGGACTCCATGTCCTTGCTTGAGGTGGTATGTGAGGTGAAATGGAAGAGTCAAAGATTTTGAATTAAGTGACTAGAAATATGGAGGTTCTTCTAACTGATATTGGAGAAGGGCTGAAGATACCAACTACTCCTTAACAGAGAGATTGTACATGTTTCACTTTGACTTCTTCCCTACCTGTCTGTATCTCCTACTTAACTGTCTTTGATCCATCTGCCAAGCCACAACGCTCATTCAGTTGAGGATATTTATGACTATTATGATATTTGCAAAGTCCTGAAGTATATGAAAACATGTAAGATTCCTCATACATTTCTAACAATCTATATGAGAAAAATAATATACTTATTTGAGATAATTTCAATATAATTTAAAAATGCAGATATTTATGAATAAATTACGTTTATGAGGAAGGTATAGTGAATAGGTACAGAGGTACATCAGGGATATAACTATGAACAAAACATGGCCTTTGTTCTCAAGAATCTTGTAACATATGTTGAAAGTTCATAGAGTGTTGTTACCATTCCACAGTGGGGTATAAGAGATTTTAAACAGGTGCTAAATAAAAAAATGAAAAGCACAAGACATCAGAATTAAAGGGGAAAGAGATCATATCAGCCAGGGGAATTCAATAGATGGCTCAAGATAGCTTGAGTTTTCATATTCCACGTTACTTTCCTTAACTAAGTGCCTTAACAGTGAGTTTCCCCAGCACCTGTGTCAGATCAGCAGTAGCCAGATTTGCACTTACATGTATAGTTTTCTTAGAAGTGTACATTAGTTATACTGTGGAAAATCAACTTGAAAGCAGGAGCATGATCTTATTAATTTCTTTTGAACTTTAAAAACACTAAATAAATATCATGAGAAAGTTATAAAATATTCATGGGTATGGGGTGCCTGTGACTTATTTGGTTAAATATCTGACGCTTGATTTTGGCTGAAGTCATGATTTCGGTGTTGTGAGAGCAAGCCCTGCATCTGGCTCTGTGCTGGGCGAGGATCCTGCTTGAGATTCTCTCCCTCTGCCCCTCTCCCTGGCTCACACCAGCTTGTTCTCTCTCTCTCTCTAAAATAAATAGACAAGGGCGCCTGGGTGGCTCACTGGGTTAAGCCGCTGCCTTCAGCTCAGGTCATGATCTCAGAGTCCTGGGATGGAGTCCCTCATCAGGCTCTCTGCTCAGCAGGGAGCCTTCTTCCTCCTCTCTCTGCCTACCTCTCTGCCTACTTGTGATCTCTCTCTGTCAAATAAATAAATAAAATCTTTTTAAAAAATAAATAAATAAAAAATAAAATAAAATAAAATAAATAGACAAATAAATAAATAACTATGCATGAATATTATAAAACATCTTACATTATTTTAAAATGCTTTTGGAGAAGGAGTGGGGGAGGGTAAGGAGGTCTCCCCAAAAGAACAGAACACTTCACCCTTTTAGGGGGTGTGTGTGTGTGTGATGTATATGAAATTGTATGCATATATGTGTATGTATATATGTGACTGCATATGTATGTGTGTGTGCATGTGTGTGTGTGTGTGTGTATGATCTCAGCCCAAAATAGCAATCCATTAAATGTTCAAGATATTTAGTCAAATATTTGGTCTTGAATTTTAGTCCTTAGATTTTAAATCAAACAATTATAGTATTTGCATATGTATTGTACAATATCTATGCGTTATGGGATGTGTGGGGGTTGGGTTTTTTGGGGGGTGTCAACATATTTCACATTTTACTGAGCATACTTACATACACAACATATTTTTTAGATGGATTTTACAATACATAATTTTATCACCTAGTTTACAACTAAATATGTTGTGAATATTTTCTCTTTTACAACAACTAAAATAATTGCATTATATGGAGAAAACATAACTTATTATGTACCTTGTCGGGGAAATTAAGAAAATTTTTTTTCCAATGAGACTTGATTCTCTTTACAGTGCCTTCAATAAAAAGATGTTCTTTTCTAATACAATTTTTTATAAATGATAGAAATCTGTCTTCCACTTAGCCTTTGAACTTGCTTCTCTGTGCCCATCTAATCATCAATCAAGTAATCTATTGTATTTTTTTCCAAGTGCTCTCTCCCATTTGCTTCCTCTTTTCTATCTGTTGTTTCCCTGGTACACGTGGTTTCTTTACTCTACCATGCTATCCCTTACCTCCAATATCTGTTTCCTCTTCTCTTCTTGGCTCCCCTTACAAATGCTTTCTTTCCTTTCTTTTGAAAATACTGTTTTGATTTTGACCAACTCTACTCAAAGCTGTATCATCAGTTCCACATTAGTAATATCTTTTAATAGTCTGAAGATAGAATGTAATTGTTTAAAGGAAAATATTAATAAGTCCCTTGGTAGAGTTCAGATGTAAATATTCCTTTTATCAGGCACTGCATGTTGTTTTAATTTTCTCTGAAATATTTCTGATTTAAACCACTATCACTTTGTGGTAAGGATTTTAAAAATAGCAATGTTTGGAAACACGATTAAGTTTGAGGTATTCTGCAAAGGTAGTGATGAAGGATAGTGGCAACCCTCTTGGCTCCCCTCATTCCTGGGGACATTTGTATTATCACTTCACTATTGTTCAGTAAACTTTGCTTTGCTGCCCACCACTTTGTCTGGTCTACCTTTTCATTCTATGAAGTTGTGTGACCAAGAACCGTGGGCACCAGTGGAGAAAGAACTTTTATAACAGTAGCATATTTTCATAAACCACTAAAACCTGCTGTTATGTTAGTTATTATCTCCTGGTAAGATGGTCTTGGTCAAAATGGAGCATTTTATTCATAATTGCCGTCACCAGTTTGTCGTTTGCTGATTTTGTTCCTCATGTTTCAGAGGTATACATTAATGTGGTACATACATGCATGTGTGTGTATGTGTGCGTGTGTCTGTACTTTAGATGAAATACTCTTTAGGTTGTCTCACACCATCAATGACATTCATAGGATGAAGAATCTGCCTTTTAAAGATGCTGAGATTGACAAATCTTAAAGGAAATCATTGTACAATGCTGATGTTTTTTCTTTGAGTAAGACATATTGTAGTTGCTTAAGCAAGATTTGAAATTATCATAATAATGTAAATTGACATATAGTTTTTTTCTTAGAATTTTTTATGCATAAGAAAAAACAAAAAGAAAAAAAAGACAGCAAATAAAAAATTCAAGTGAAGAAAATTGTTTCACACCCACATGGGCTAGCTCAAAATACATAAAATTTAGTTGCTTTAATGGGTAAATTCAAGGAACATAATAGTCCTCTGTGCCTTTCTTTTTTAAATTATTCATTTGTGTAACAATTTTATATTCTTCATTTCTAAGGAAAGCCAAAAGCTCTTCATGGTTTTTACTTCTAAAAGAAATTTAAAATAGTAATTGGAAACACAGAGTTTACAAGATCTTTCAGCTACATGGCAGAGACAAAAATCAACTAATTATAGTTTTCCTACATACATAATTACATTCATACATAATCTGAAAATATCATTGAAAATATGCTGTTTACAACTAAAACAAATATTTTGGAACACCTGAAAATAAACCAAAAGAAAAGTGCAAGACTACAACAATAAAAACAAAACCCAACAAAAGGAGGAAAAGAAACATTGTTAAGGACCAATTTTTAAAAAGACAAAAGCAATGAATAGATTATGTTTTTATGTAAAAATAGCATAGTTTTAGAGAGACATTAATTTGGGATGTGCCCTACCATATACCAATGATCTTGAATTCAGAGTAATTAAAGTGGCGTACATTAACATAGGAATAGATCGACAATATAAGTGGCTAGTACAGAAAAGACATCTATTATTATTGGAATTTAGGATATTATAAACAGAGCCTGATAGCTAAGAGCATACATTCTAGAGCCAGACTAGCTGGGTTCAAATCTGATTCTAACACTAACTGCCTGTGTCACCTTGGGAAAACTACTTAATCTTACTAAACTTTAATTTCCTAATGTGTAAAAAGGGGATAATAACACTACCTACTTATTTTTAGAATTAAATTAGTTAATTCACATAAAACACTTGAAAGGCTAAACAATCCTAGATAACAATCAAAGATATTGTCATCATCAGCAGCAGCAGAAGCAGAAGAAGACATCCGTAACTATTATCAGGCTGTTGGAGAAAGAATATGGTTTATTCATTTACTTAAAACATCCTTAAATCAGTTTCACATCATTCACAAAAATAACTTCCAGATCTATTTGTAACAACTGATTGTTCAAAGTAAAAATAAAACAAAATTGTATTTGAAATGAAATTATGCAGGGAAATTTAATTACAGTTTTGTAATGGGAAGATATATCTAAGCTAGATACAAACCCCAACAACTAAAGACATAATGATTAAAAAATTATGGGCATACTAATTAAAACTTCTGTGCAAAATGCCATAAGGTCAAAAGGCAAAAGTCAGTCTGAAAAAAACATTTAAAAAAGAATGTAGAAAAATTATTATTCAGAATATTTAAAAAACTCCTAAAAGTCAGTAAGTAAAATTGAATCTAATCTAAAAATAAGTAAAAGAGAAAGAGGCAATTTAAATATAAAAAATATATACAAAGGGACGCCTGGGTGGCTCAGTTGGTTGGGTGGCTGCCTTCGGCTCAGGTCATGATCCCGGTGTTCTGGGATCGAGTCCCACATCAGGCTCCTTGCTCAGCGGGGAGCCTGATTCTTCCTCTGCCTCAGCCTGCCACTCTGTCTGCCTGTGCTGGCTCTCACTCGTCTCTCTCTCTGACAAATAAATAAATAAACTCTTTAAAAAAAAATATATATATATATATATATAAAGATGCTCAATATTACTAAAAGCTAGGGAAATGTGTATTAAATAAACATGACCTACAGTTTTTTTATGTAACATAATGGCAAGAATTAAAAAGATATCTGGTTTTGACAAAAGGAGGAAAAATAATTTTTCTCATGTACTGCTTGTAGGAAAATATATAACCATGACATCTTAGAAAGTAAAAGGGCAAATTTTCTAAAAAATTAAAGGAATATATACTTCAATCAGTTTTGACTTCTGGATATCCATTCTACAAAAACACAGGAGTATAAGGGAAAAGACACAAAGTTGGTTTTTTACATTATTATATGAAAAAGAAAGTTAGACACAAAACATTACAAATATCTTAAATATTTGGAATATTCATTGCAGGATGTACTATGCAGTAGTTGAAGAGTAAGGTAAATCCTTACTTACAAGAAAAGACATTTAAGAGGAGAGGAGTCAAGATGGTGGAGAAGTAGCAGGCTGAGACTACATTAGGCAGCAGGAGATCAGCTAGATAGCTTATCAAACCATTGCAAACACCTACAAATCCAATGGGAGATTGAAGATAAGAAGAACAGCAATTAGAAACAGAAAATCGACCACTTTCTGAAAGGTAGGACCAGTACAGAAGTGAATCCAAAGCAACAGAAAGATAGACTGTGGAGGAAAGGGCTGGCTCCTGGTAAGCGGTGGAGCAACGGAGCACAAAATCAGGACTTTTAAAAGTCTGCTCCACTGAGAAACATCACTCCAGAGGCTAAACTGGGGTGAAGCCCATGTGGGGTCAGCATGGCCCCAGGTCCTGCAAGGTCACAGAAGGATCAGGGTATCTGAGTGTCGCAGAGTTCACAGGTATTAGAGTGGGGAAGCCGGCTGCAGAGACAGAGCTGAGGAGTGAGCTCTCAGGTCGGGGTTACCTTGAACTGGTTACAGGCTGGGTTAGGTCAGAGTGTGGCCAGAGGCCAGGGATTGGGCTCTTTCTCTGATGGCGCACTAAGGAGTGCGGACCCCAGCTCTCAGCTCCTCCAGCCAGAGACTGGGAGGCTGCCATTTTCATTCCCATCCTCCAGAACTCTACGGAAAGAGTTCAGGGAACAAAAGCTCTCGAAATTGAACCTGAGCGGATTACTTAGCCTGGACACTGGTAGGGGTGGTGCATTTCTGCCTGGGGCAAAGACACTTGAGAATCACTACAACAGCCCCTCCCCCAGAAGATTAACAATAAATCCAGCCAACACCAAGTTCACCTACCAAGGAGTGCAGTTTCAATACCAAAGAGAGCAGCAGAATTCCAGAGGAGGAGAAAGCAAAGCACGGAACTCATGGCTTTCTCCTCATGATTCTTTATTCTTACAGTTAATTTAATTTTTTTTATTTTATTTTTTTTCTTCTGCTAATTTTTTTAACTTTTACCCTTTTTTAACGTTTTTTAACTAGTTTATCTAATATCTTTTTCTCTTTTTTATATTTTTTCTTTATTTGTTTTCTTTTTTAATTTTTTTTTCCTGAACCTCTTTTTATCCCCTTTCTCCCCCCACTCCATGATTTGGGGTCTCTTCTGATTTGGTTAAAGTGCATTTTCCTAGGGTCTTTGTCACACTTTCAGTATTTTATTTGCTCCTTCATATACTCTTATCTGGACAAAATGACAAGGCGGAAAAACTCACCACAAAAAAAAAGAGCAAGAGGCAGTACCAAAGGCTAGGGACCTAATCAATACAGACATTGGTAATATGTCAGACCTAGAGTTCAGAATGACAATTCTCAAGGTTCTAGCCAGGCTCAAAAAAGGCATAGATGATATTAGAGAAACCCTCTCTGGAGAGATAAAAGCCCTTTCTGGAGAAATAAAAGAACTAAAATCTAACCATGTTGAAATCAAAAAAGCTATTAATGAGGTGCAATCAAAAATGGAAGCTCTACTTCTAGGATAAATGAGACAGAAGAAAGAATTAGTGATATAGAAGACCAAATGACAGAGAATAAAGAAGCTAAGCAAAAGAGGGACAAACAGCTACTGGACCACGAGGGGAGAATTCAAGAGATAAGTGACACCATAACATGAAACAACATTAAAATAATTGGGATTCCAGAAGAAGAAGAAAGAGAGAGGGGAGCAGAAGGTATATTGGAGAGAATTATTGGAGAGAATTTCCCTAATATGACAAAGGGAACAAGCATCAAAATCCAGGAGGCACAGAGAACCCCCCTCAAAATCAACAAGGATAGGTCCACACCCCATCACCTAATAGTAAAATTTACAAGCCTTAGTGACAAAGAGAAAATGCTAAAAGCAGCCTGGGGCAAGAAGTCTGTAACATACAATGGTAAAAATAGTAGATTGGCAGCAGACTTATCCACAGAGACCTGGCAGGCCACAAAGAACTGGCATGATATATCCAGAGCACTAAATGAGAAAAACATGCAGCCAAGAATACTATATCCAGCTAGGCTATCATTGAAAATAGAAAGAGAGATAAAAAGCTTCCAGGACAAACAAAAACTGAAATAATTTGCAAACACCAAACCAGCTCTACAGGAAATATTGAAAGTGGTCCTCCTAAGCAAAGAGAGAGCCTAAAAGTAGTAGATCAGAAAGGAACAGAGACAATAAAGAATAAGAGACAATATACAGTAACAGGCACCTTAAAGGCAATATATGGCACTAAATTCATATCTCTCAATAGTTACCCTGAATGTTAGTGGGCTAAATGCCCTAATCAAAAGACACAGGGTATCAGAATGGATAAAAAAAGTAAAACCCATCAATATGTTGCCTACAAGAAACTCATTTTAGACCTGAAGACACCTCCAGATTTAAAGTGAGGGGGTGGAAAACAATTTACCATTCTACTGGACATCAGAAGAAAGCTGGAGTGGCAATCTTTATATCAGATCAATTAGATCCTAAGCCTAAGACTATAATAAGAGATGAGGAAGGACACTATATCATACGCAAAGGGTCTGTCCAACAAGAAGATCTAACAATTTTAAACATCTATGCCCCTAAGGTGGGAGCAGCCAACTATATAAACTAATGAATAACAAAATCAAAGAAACACATAAACAATAATACAATAATAGTAGGGGACTTTGGCACTCCCCTCACTGAAATAGATCATCCAAGCAAAAGATCAACAAGGAAATAAAGGCCTTAAATGACACATTGGACCAGATGGACACCACAGATATATTCAGAACATTTCATCCCAAAGCAAAAGAATACACATCCTTCTCTAGTGCACATGGAACATTCTCCAGAATAGACCACATCCTGGGTCATAAATCAGGTCTCAACTGGTATCAAAAGATTGGGATCATTCCCTGCATATTTTCAGACCACAATGTTCTGAAGCTAGAACTCAATCACAAGTGGAAATTTGGAAAGAACACAAATACATGGAGACTAAACAGCATCCTTCTAAAAAATGAATGGGTCAACCAGGAAATTAAAGAAGAATTGAAAAAATTCACGGAAACAAATGATAATGAAAGCACAGTGGTTCAAAATCTGTGGGACACAGCAAAGGCAGTCCTTAGAGGAAAATATACAGCAGTAAAAGCCTTTCTCAAGAAACAAGAAATGTCTCAGATACACAACCTAACCCTACACCTAAAGGAGCTGGAGAAAGAACAACAAAGAAAGCCTAAACCCAGCAGGAGAAGAGAAATCATAAAGATCAGAGCAGGAATCAATGAAATAGAAACCAAAAAAAAAAAAAAAACAATAGAACAAATCAAAGAAACAAGGAGCTGGTTCTTTGAAAGAATTGATAAGATTGAAAAACCCCTGGCCAGACTTATCAAAAAGAAAAGAGAAAGGACCCAAATAAATAAATAAAATAAATAAATAAAATCATGAATGAAAGAGGAGAGATCACAACCAACACTAAAGAAATAAAAACAATTATAAGAACATACTATGAGCAACTCTATGTAAACAAATTTGACAATCTGGAAGAAATGGATGCGTTCCTAGAGACATATAAACTACCACAACTGAACCAGGAAGAAATAGAAAACCTGAACAGACCCATAACCAGTAAGGAGATTGAAACAGTCATCAAAAATCTCCCAACAAACAAAAGCCCAGGGCCAGACGGCTTCCCAGGGGAATTCTACCAAACATTTAAAGAAGAACTAATTCCTATTCTCCTGAAACTGTTCCAAAAAATAGAAATGGAAGGAAAACTTAGAAACTCATTTGATGAGGCCAGCATCACCTTGATCCCAAAACCAGACAAGGATCCTATCAAAAAAGAGAATTACAGACCAAAATCCTTGATGAACACAGATGCGAAAATTCTCACCAAAATACTAGCCAATAGTATTCAACAGTACATTAAAAGGAATATTCACCATGACCAAGTGGGATTTATTGCAGGGCTGCAAGGTTGGTTCAACATCCACAAATCAATCAATGTGATTCAACACATTAAAAAAAGAAAGAACAAGAACCATATGATTCTCTCAAAGATGCTGAAAAAGCATTTGACAAAGTACAGCATCTCTTCCTGATCAAACCTCTTCAAAGTGTAGGGATAGAGGGCACATACCTCAATATTATCAAAGCCATCTATGAAAAACCCACCGCAAATATCATTCTCAATGGAGAAAAACTGAAAGCTTTTCCGCTAAGGTCAGGAACATGGCAGGGATGTCCATTATCACCACTGCTATTCATCATAGTACTAGAAGTCCTAGCTTCAGCAATCAGACAACAAAAAGAAATTAAAGGCATCCAAATCAGCAAAGAAGAAGTCAAACTATCACTCTTCACAGATGATATGATACTATATGTGGAAAACCCAAAAGACTCCACTCCAAAACTGCTAGAACTTGTACAGGAATTTAGTAAAGTGTCAGGATATAAAATCAATGCACAGAAATCAGTTGCATTTCTCTGCACCAACAGCAAGACAGAAGAAAGAGAAATTAAGGAGTCATTCCCATTTACAATTGCACCCAAAACTATAAAATACCTAGGAATAAACCTAACCAAAGAGGCTGATAATCTATACTCAGAAAACTATAAACTACTCATGAAAGAAATCGAGGAAGACACAAAGAAATGGAAAAATGTTCCATGCTCCTGGATTGGAAGAACAAATATTGTGAAAATATCTATGCTACCTAAAGCAATCTACACATTTAATGCAATCCCTATCAAAATCCCACCCATTTTTTCCAAAGAAATGGCACAAATAATCCTACAATTTATATGGAACCAGAAAAGACCTTGAATAGCCAAAGGAATATTGAAAAAGAAAGTCAAAGTTGGTGGCATCAAAATTCCAGACTTCAAGCTCTCTTACAAAGCTGTCATCATCAAGAAAGCATGGTCCTGGCACAAAAACAGACACACAGATCAATGGAAAAGAATAGAGAGCCCAGAAATAGACCCTCAACTCTATGGTCAACTAATCTTCAACAAAGCAGTAAAGAATGTCCAATTGAAAAAAGACAGTCTCTTCAATAAATGTTGTTGTGAAAATTGAACGGCCACATGCAGAAAAATGAAACTGGACCATTTCCCTACACCACACATGAAAATAGACTCAAAATGGATGATGGACCTCAATGTGAAAAAGGAATCCATCAAAATCCTTAAGAACACAGGCAGCAATCTCCTCGACCTCAGCCATAGAAAAATCTTCCTAGGAGCATCGCCAAAGGCAAGGGAAGCAAGGGCAAAATTGAACTACTGGGATTTCATCAAGATCAAAAGATTTTGCACAGCAAAGGAAACAGTTAACAAAACCAAAAGACAACTGACAGAATGGGAGAAGATATTTGCAAACGACATATCAGATAAAAGGGCTAGTGTCCAAAATCTATAAAGAACTTGTCAAACTCAACACCCAAAGAACAAATAATACAATCAAGAAGTGGGCAGTAGACATGAACAGATGTTTCTGCAAAGAAGACATCCAGATGACCAACAGACACGTGAAAAAGTGCTCCACATCACTCGGCATTGGGGAAATACAAATCAAAACCACAATGAGATACCACCTCACACCAGTCAGAATGGCTAAAATTAGCAAGTCAGGAAATGACAGATGCTGGCGAGGATGCGGAGAAAGGGGAACCCTCCTACACTGTTGGTGGGAATGCAAGCTGGTGCAACCACTCTGGAAAACAGCATGGAGGTTCCTCAAAAAGTTGAAAATAGCACTACCCTATGACCCAGCAATTGCACTACTGGATATTTACCCTAAAGATACAAACGTAGTGATCTGAAGGAGCACGTGCACCCGAATGTTTATAGGAGCAATGTCCACAATAGCCAAACTATGGAAAGAACCTAGATGTCCATCAACAGATGAATGGATAAAGAAGAAGTGGTATATATACACAATGGAATACTATGCAGCCATCAAAAGAAATGAAATCTTGCCATTTGTGATGACGTGGATGGAACTAGAGGGTATTATGCTTAGCGAAATAAGTCAATCAGAGAAAGACAACTATCACATGATCTCCCTGATATGAGGAAGTGGAGATGCAACATGGGGGGTTTGGGGAGTAGGAGAAGAATAAATGAAACAAGATGGGATTGGGAGGGAGACAAACCATAAGTGACTCTAAATCTCACAAAACAAACTGAGGGTTGCTGGGGGGAGGGAAGTCAGGAGAGGGGGTGGAGTTATGGACACTGGGGAGGGTATGTGCTATGGTGAGTGCTGTGAAGTGTGTGAACCTGTCGATTCACATACCTGTACCCCCAGGGATAAAAATACATTATATGTTCATAAAAAAATAATAATAAACAAGATAATTTTTTTAAAAAGACATTTAATTCCTATTGTTAAATTAAAATAAAGAATTTTATAGGACCTTACATACAGCATGGTGTATGTAATCTTTTTTAAAAAGATTTTATTTATTTATTTGAGGATTTTATGAGCACAGCAGGAGGGGAGGAGCACAGGCAAGAGGGAGAAGCAGGCTCCCCTCTGAGCAGGGTGCCTAATGTGGGGCTCCAACCTAGGACCTTGAGATCATGACCTGAGGGCATGAGCTGAAGGCAGACACAACTGACTGAACCACACAGGTGCCCCATCACACTTTATTTTTAATCTATATATTCATAATAAATATTCATGAGAAAGGCCAGTAAGTATACATTCTTTAAGTGTCAACGACGATCATCTTTATTTGGAAAAGGGCACAAAGGATAGCAGTGAAGGCAGACCTTCACTTTTTAGTCTATATATTTCTATACTTTTTATTCAAGTATAATTAACATACAGTGCTGTGTTAGTTTCAGGTGTACAACATAGTGATTCAACAATGCTCCTCAGTGCTCATCACAATAAGTGTACTTTTAATTCCCTTCACCTTTTCACCCATCTTCCCATCCAACTCCCCTCTGGCAACCATCAGTTTGTTCTCTATAGTTAAGATTCTGGGGGTTTTTTGTTTGTTTTTTCTCTAGCTCTCTCTTTCTCTCTTTTTGTTTTGTTCTTAAATTCCACACATGAGTGAAATCATCTAGTATTTGTTTTTCTCTGACTGATTTATTTTGCTTAGCATTATATCCTCTAGAACAGATCCATGTTGTTGCAAATAGCAAGATTTGATTCCTTTTTATGGCTGAGTAGTATTGTGTGTGTGTGTGTGTGTGTGTGTGTACATACATATATATATATCACATCTTCTTTACCCATTCTTCTATGGATGGACACTGGGTTGCTTCCATAACTTGGCTATTATAATATAGTTCTATAATTTTAACCTATTCTACTTAATATACTTAGCATTACTTTTGTAAGTAGAATAAATAGTCCATAGTAGACTTTCCTATTCTACAAAGCTCTTTCTCTGCCAACTGTATAATATTTTTGCTGTCCCACAAAATGCCCAGTCTCACTGATTTCTGTTTCTCCACTTAAGATTTTCTGTCACCCCAGAAACAACAATCCTTTCCCCAAGCACAATGCAGAACAACTCTGTCTCATTTTGTACATTAGATTCAGTGAGTAGAAATATGAACAAAGTTGTCATCTAATCCCTTTTTTAAAAGCATATCATTGAGGTGTCTTATAATTACTCTGAAAGTATTTTGCTACCATTACATTCATGGCAGGTTTGTAATAGACTAATCCACCTACTCTTCAGAACCCTCAAATCACTTTCTTTCCCTTTAGACATTGCACTACAAGGATGCGATGCTTTAAACCAGGACAATTATCCTGCTATCCCAAGAGGTAAAGCTAAGGGAATGTTATCCCTTAGGAATTGAATCAAACCTTAATGTTGTTGAGCAATGAAATTGGCCATTCCTGGGACTACCTCTGAAAATCTGCAGATGAAATAGGTAAAATATCCTAACTGATACATCTTCATAGGTGTGTGGTATTTCCAGTGATCAAATTCCTGAGCTTTGTATTTTAAAGTTTGAACTTCATGTTTCAAGTTGGCTTTTTGCTATCATTGTTCTATTCCTGTCCTATCAGGGTTAGAGAGTGCAAGAGAGCTGGATGTGAGTACTGAGTGGTCTCACCTGCTTTGCATGGTTTCAGACTCCTCATTCTGAATGTGTCCTCTCAGGACCCCTGTGATAAGCAGCATGTATTACCCCCACACCCCAGGCTAATGCTTCTCAGGAATTCAACTTGTAGGGCTGTATCTGTGCCAGGTATCCTAATCTGAATTGATACTTCAAATCTAACCCTAGCATTCAGTTCTGTTCTCTCCGAGCACCCAATTTTGTCTCTTCTCTTTACTGCTCTCTGCAGTAGAATCTTCACAGCTGATGGGAATTCTTGGGGTCCTTTGAATCTTTCGTGAAATCTGAGTTTTCACACTGAGGATTTAGTGCCAATTGATTCCATCACCTTCTCCAAGTGAGTCAGCTTTTCCAAAGTCTATTGCACGGAGATGTGGTATCCTTCTTGTGTAGATGGTAGTCTTTCCTTCTACCTGCTGATTTCTGGTCAAAATTCAACAAAGTATCTGAGCATCTTAGAGACTTCCCATACTCCCAACCTCCATTTAAGAGTTGTCAAGTACTTGATTCAAAGACAGAGTCAATGTTTGCCTTAAGACTGAAGCAAACATCTCTTGTTTTGGCATCTCAGCATTAGTCGCAGAGCTTTTGGTATCAGGGCCTTAACTTTCCTTGCAAGGCCATTAATCCTCCATCCTGCCCACATAGACTAGAGAGATTGACCCTACCACCTAGGCTTGAGCAGTTGACACATGGCCTGGAACTAGTAGGGATAATTGCACATCTCTATGAACACTGGAGAGATGAACTCAAGACCCACTGTGGAAAAATGGGAGTGATACTCACAATTTCATTGGAAGAACTAGAAAACAGATGTTAGGGGGTTGCTAAGCATGGAGGTGATGGTAGTCCCCAATAAATGGAGACCTTGCCTAAAGTTGAAACTAACACAGAGGAAAGCAGGGATGGAGGAGGAAAAATACAAATAGGAGATATGCTTCAAACAGTAGATTTAGATAGATCAACTCTTATTGGAACTAGTTCTAAACTACTTTTTTTCTCACATTCAGGTAACCACTATTCTGAATTTTTTTCTTATTTCCTTGTTTTGCATTCCAGTTTCTTTTCTATACATGCATCCCTAAATGATAAATTATTTAGTTTCACATGTTCTAAACTTACATGTGTAAAATTTGGGGGGCTAGTATTTTGTAATTTGCTTCTTTTGCTTATCTTCATATTTTTGAGAATCATTGATGTTGTTTTAAGTATAGTTCATGAATTTTTACTGCTCTACAGTAACCCATTGAATAAATATATCAACACTTAAGTTGTATAATTTCTAGGTTGTTGACATTACAAATGTATCTATGAACATATATCCTAGTAAACATGCAAGAAATTCTATTATTATGACTAGAGGTACCAGATTATAGAAACTGTATTCTTTCAGCATTTCTGCATAAGATTACACTCTTTCTCAAAGTGATCGTACCAATTTATTTTTATTTATAATTTTTTTAAGAGAGAGAGGGGAAGAAGGGGCAGAGGGAGATAGAGAATTTTAAGCAGACTCCTCACTTAGTGGGAAGCCCAATGTGGGGCTCCGTCCCATGAGAGTGATATCAGGACCTGATCTAGTTTCAAGGGTCAGAGGCTTAACTGACTGAGCCACCCAGGTGCCCTGCCCTGTGACAGCACCAGTTTATAATCCTACCAGTCATACATAAAACTTCCTGTTGCTTCACATACAATTAAATAGTTTCATCAGAATTTTTTCTCAAGATTTTAGGTTTTATTTGAGAGGGGAAGGGGCAGAGGGAGGGGAGAGAGAATCTCAAGCAGACTCCATGCTGAGCATGGAGCTTAATGGGGGGCTTCACTGTCATAACACTGACCTCATGACCTGAGCTGAAATCAAGAGTTGGGTGCTTAACCAATTAAGCTACCTAGACACCCCAAGCCTTTTTAATATTTTAAAAAAAAAAATGGTGGTCACCACTGCTATTCAACATAGTACTAGAAGTCCTAGCATCAGCAATCAGACAACAAAAAGAAAGTAAAGGCATCCAAATCTGCAAAGAAGTCAAACTATCACTCTCTGCAGAAAATATACTTTATGTGGAAAACCCAAAAGACTCCACTCCAAATCTGCTAGGACACATACAGGAATTCAGTAAAGTGTCAGGATATAAAATCAATGCACAGAAATCAGTTGCATTTCTCTACACCAACAACAAGACAGAAGAAAGAGAAATTAAGGAATCAATCCCATTTACAACTGCACCCAAAACCATAAGCTACCTAGGAATAAACCTAACAAAAGAGGCAAAGAATCTTTACTCAGAAAACTATAAAGTACTCAGAAAGAGTGAAGAAGACACAAAGAAATGGGAAAATGTTCCATGCTCCTGGATTGGAGGAACAAATATTGTGAAAATATCTATGCTACCTAAAGCAAACTACACATTTAATGCAATCCCTATCAAAATCCCACCCATTTTTTCCAAAGAAATGGAACAAATAATCCTATAATTTATATGGAACCAGAAAAGACCTCGAATAGCCAGAGGAATGATGAAAAACAAAGCCGAAGTTGGTGGCATCACAGTTCCGGACTTCAAGCTCTATTACAAAGCTGTCATCAAGATAGCATGGTACTGGCACAAAAACAGACACACAGATCAATGGAACAGAACAGAGAGCCCAGAAATAGACCCTCAACTCTATGGTCAACTAATCTTCAACAAAGCAGGAAAGAACGTCCAATGGAGAAAAGACAGTCTCTTCAACAAGTGGTGTTGGGAAAATTGGACAGTCACATGCAGAAAAATGAAATTGGACCATTTCCCTACACCGCACATGAAAATAGACTCAAAATGGATGAAGGACCTCAATGTGAAAAAGGAATCCATCAAAATCCTTGAGGAGAACACAGGCAGCAACCTCCTCGACCTCAGCCACAGCAAGTTCTTCCTAGGAACATCGCCAAAGATCAGGGAAGCAAGGGCAAAAATGAACTATTGGGACTTCATCAAGATCAAAAGCCTTTGCACAGCAAAGGAAACAGTCAACAAAAGACAACTGACAGAATGGGAGAAGATATCTGCAAATGACATATCAGATAAAGGGCTAGTATCTAAAATCTATAAAGAACTTGTCAAACTCAACACCCAAAGAACAAATAATACAATCAAGAAATGGGCAGACGACATGAACAGACGTTTCTGCAAAGAAGACATCCAGATGGCCAACAGATACATGAAAAAGTGCTCCACATCACTCGGCATCAGGGAATTACAAATCAAAACCACAATGAGATATCACCTCACACCAGTCAGAATGGCTAAAATCAACAAGTCAGGAAATGACAGATGCTGGCGAGGATGCGGAGAAAGGGGAACCCTCCTACATTGTTGGTGGGAATGCAAGCTAGTGCAGCCACTCTG
Organism: Mustela lutreola; assembly: GCF_030435805.1. NCBI lineage: Eukaryota > Metazoa > Chordata > Mammalia > Carnivora > Mustelidae > Mustela > Mustela lutreola. The sequence goes on from NC_081295.1 coordinate 73,631,161, forward strand.
GAAAACAGCATGGAGATTCCTCAAAAAGTTGAAAATAGAGCTACTCTATGACCTCGCAATCGCACTGCTGGGTATTTACCCTAAAGATACAAATGTAGTGATCCGAAGGGGCACGTCCACCTGAATGTTTATAGGAGCAATGTCCACAATAGCCAAACTATGGAAAGAACCTAGATGTCCATCAACAGATGAATGGATAAAGAAGAAGTGGTATATATACACAATGGAATACTATGCAGCCATCAAAAGAAATGAAATCTTGCCATTTGCGACAATGTGGATGGAACTAGAGGGTATTAGGCTGAGTGAAATAAGTCAATCGGAGAAAGACAATTATCATATGACCTTCCAAATATGAGGAAGCTGAGAGGCAATGTGGGGGGGTTGGGGGATAGGAAAGGAAAAAATGAAGCAAGATGGGATCAAGAGGGAGACAAACCATAAGAGACTCTTAGACTCACAAAACAAACTGAGGGTTGCTGGGGGGAGAGGTGGTTGTGTTATGGACACAGGGAAGGTATGTGCTATGGTGAGTGCTATGAAGTGTAAACCTGGCGATTCACAGACCTGTGCCCCTGGGACTAATATTACAGTGTATGTTAATAAAAAAAATTAAAAATTAAAAAAAAAGAAAAAAATGGTGGGTATGATATGGTAGACCAAGTACATTTATTTATATTTCCTTTTTTATTAATAAGGTTGAGTATATTTTCTATGTTTATGGGTGCTTCACATTGGTCTTCTGTAATTGCTTTTTTGACCATTTTTTGACCATTTTTTTCCTGTTAAGCTATCAATCTTTTTCTTATTGATTTGGAGGAGCACCTTAAGATATTCTGGATGTTAATCTTTTGTTGTCATATATTTGAAACTCTCGTGACTTACCTTTTAACTTTTTTCACATTATCTTTTGATGAACAGAAATTCTTATGTTTAATAAAGTCTAATGTACTAATCTTTCTATTTGTGTTATGCACTTTTTGAATCTTATTTTTTATCCTTCTTTATCCCAGACTGAAAAAATATAGTTTCCTAAACTTTCTTTTTAAGGTGTTAAGGTTTTGCCTTTCATATTCAAGTCATAAATTCATTGCCAGGTGGTTTCTCTTTATGAGCCAATACTGTGATCCAATATATTTTGTTTCCATAGACTTTGTCATTTGTCTTAATATCGTTTATTGAATAATCCGTCATCTTCCTGCTGACTTTGCCACTTCTGTTACTTATCAACTCTGTTTCTCTAGTTTCTCTCTCCCTGAGCCAATAATATACTAAGTATTAAGGTTTAAATATCAATATCTCATAGGGAAAACTCATTGTATCATAGTTAATCCTAACCCTGACACTTCACATATAGGAATCAAGTTGCTAATTTTCAAAAAATAAATTTTGGCATTTTGATTGGCAATCTCTGGACTATAATAAGCTATTAATTCTCTATTAATCCATTATAAAAAAAATTTAAGATACTGAATCCTCCTATAAACATTTATTAATGTCAATCTATTAGCTGACTTAGGACTTATCCAATTTTTCTGAATAAGGGTTTATCATTTTCTTCAAAAAAGTATTCTACATTTCTTATTTGATTTATTAACACACATAATCTGTTTTGTAGTTATAATAATACATATCCCTTTATAAACATATATGTTTATAAAAAATAAAAAATTAATTAAAAAAATAATAATACATACATATCCCTTTAAATAATGTTTTCTGTTTGTTATTGGTATAATGACATGGATTATAAATTGATTCTTTTATCACACAACAATCTTTCTTAACTCTAGTATCAATAATTTATCTGCATTCTTTAAGACAGCTTGGGGGTCAAAAATAATATCAATAATCATATCATCTACAATGATTATTATTTTTACTCCTCTTGCAATTCCTTTTTTAAGATTTTTTAGTTATTTGAGAGAGAGAGAGAACACAGAGGTAGAGTGACAGGGAGAAACTGACCCCCACCCCTGCCCTCAAGCATAGAGCCCAATGTGGGCCTCAATCCCAGGATCCTGGGGTTATAACCTGACCTGAAGGCAGATGCTTAACTAACCGAGCCACCCAGGTCCCTGTAATCCTTTTTTTTTTTTTTTTAAGACTTATTGATTTATTTTAGAGAGAGAGAGAATGTGAGAGGTGAGGGGGGAAAGGAGAAGAGAGAGAATCTCAAGCAGACCTGAGCTGAGTGTGAAGCCTAACATGGGGCTTGGTCTTACCCCTCTGAAATGATGACCTGAGCCAAAATCAGGAGGCAGACACTCAACTGACTGAGCCACCCACGCACCAATCCATTGCAATTCTTAAACTAAATTTTTATTTTACTGTTACTGTAGAATCTCTATTAGAATATTGAATACAAATAGTAGTCTTTCATGTCTTTGTTCTAATTTCTCAAATGAAGCGTTTTTAATAAATCATCAAATATGCTGTTTGCTATAGATAATTTTTGTGGATATACTATATCAAGATGAGAATGTTTTCCTTTATTCTTAATTTAATAATATCCCATTATTACTCTTTCTATTCACTATTGTACCACAAGTCCTAGGCAGTATTATAAGATGAGAAAAATTAATTTAAGGCAAAATAATTGGAAGGAAAAAAATTAACATTACTATTTTTACATGATACAATTTTATCTACTTAGAAAATGATTCTATAAAAAAATTATATACAAGTCCATTGCCATTCTGTACATTAACAACACGCAATTAAAACATATGCTTATCAATGGAACTAGAGAGTGTTATGCTAAATGAGATAATTCAATCAGAGAAAGACAAATACCATGTGATTTCACTCATATGTGGAACTTAAGAAACAAAACAAATGAGCAAAGGTTAAAAAAAAGAGGAAGAGAGAGAGCCAAACCAATAAAGAGACCCTTAACTATAGAGAATAAACTGATGATTACCAGACTGGAAGAGGGTGGAGGCATGGGTTACATAGGTGATGGGGACTAAGGAGAACTTGTGATGAGCACCTGGGTATGTATGGATGTATGGATGTGTTGAATCACCATATTGTACACTTGAAACTAACACTACAATGTATGTTAACTATCTGGAATTTAAACAAAAACATTTTTAAAATATGCTTTAAAAGAAGACACTTTTAACAACAACATAAAAATATCAAGTACTTGGAATGAATCTAACAAAAGATGTGAAAGCTCTTTGGGAAAACAACAAAAAAATTATTCAGGAAGGAAAAATTATTGAAGACAAAAAAATTGTCTTCAGAAAGACAAACTAATTGAATAAAAAGATATACCATGTTAATATAGAGGTAAAATTCATGTCATAAAAATGATAAGCCCTTCAAATTGATTAATGTGCAATCTGATGAAATGCCCATAGAGAATATTCATTACCAGTATTGAAAGAAATATCTCAAAATGTATGTTTTTTTCTGAAAATAGGAATTTTAAGATCTGTCATACATGAAAAATACGAGTTTGTGAGAAACATCGTAATTTTAAAGTCTTTGAGTTATTGATCACATTGATCACATTTTTTGTGAACAATATCTTTATTTTCATTAAGGCATAGCTGACATATAACCTTAGATTCCTTTCCTGTGTACAACATATTGATTCAACAATTACATGCATGACAGAATGCTCACCATGATAAGTATAGTTACCATCTGTTCCCATACAAAATTATCACAAGATCATTGACTATATTCCCAATGCTCTACTTTTCACTCCTGTGACTTTTTATTTTACAACTAGAAGTGTGTACGTCTTAATCTCCTTCACCTATTTTTCCTATTCTGTCACCCCCTCCCCTCTGGCAAACACCAGTTCCTTCTCTGTATTTATGACTCAATTTGTTTTGTTTGTTTGTTTTGTTTTTTAGATGCCATATACAAATGAAATTATATGGTATGCATTTTTGTCTGCCTTACTTCACTCTGTGCTAAATATCTTATATTTGACTCCTTCAAATTTGTTCTCCAACCAAGAAGTTGGCTTGAGTGGATCTCATCAAATACCTACTAAGGCCTCTGGATTTAATTGGAAAAGCCTAAGGAGAAGCCCAGCAGGAGACCAGAGGCAGGCAGGACAGTGAGGTCATCTTGAGCTGATTATGTCAGCCAATAGAAAAGCTCTGTTCTCAAGTAGCCTGCTCTACACAAATTTATTTTCCCGGGTTCCAATGACCACTCTGTCTTCTCATCTTTTTAATACTATTACCAATGGTGTCTCTGTTTTTGTTGCTGTTGTTGTTATTGTTTTTACAAAGTGTGCTGATAATCTCCTGTCTGGTATTTAACCCTAAGTTATTGAAGTATCCATTGTGGTTTTTCCTATATCCAATCTACACATCATAAATTGTAAATAAGCCCTCTTCAAATTATCTTAAATTGAGTATGTCTGAGTGAACATTTACATGCAATAAATATCACTGAGTGAAGAATAAATCAAGTCAAAGTAACCTAGGATCATCAGATAAGAGTATCCTGGGGGAACTTAGGGGGCTAGTCGGTTGAGCACGCACCTCTTAGTTTCTATTCAATTCATGATCTGAAGGTCGAGGATGGAGCCCCATATCCGGCTCTGTGCTCAGTGCAGAGTCTGCTCATATTCTTTTTCTCTGCCTCTTGCTGCTCTCTCTCTAATGAGTAAATAAAATCTTTAAAAAAAAAAAAAAAGAGCACCTTGATCTTTACATACCATATTTTAGTATCCAAATAGTGACTAGACATTGAAAAAAAACCTCACTGATATTTAAGAACATCAAGAGAAAACAGGATACTCGAATATAAAGTATAGGCGTTATTTTACTTATTTTTCTATAACTGGATCAACTAAATATTAAATATTACTTTTGCAGCTTATTTAACAAATACACAGGCATATAAAAATATAAAAAATGAGCAGATCCATTTACCATTAGTAGAATCTTTGCTTGATTATGTTCCTTTAAAAAAAATTTTTTATTAACATATAATGTATTATTTGTCTGAGGGGTACAGGTCTGTGAATCGTCAGGTTTACACACTTCACAGCACTCACCATAGCACATACCCTCCCCAATGTCCATATCCCAGACACCCTCTCCTTACCCCCACCCCCAGTAACCCTCAGTTTGTTTTGTGAGCTTAAGAGTCTCTTATGTTTTGTCTCCCTCCTGATTATGTTCTATGCAGAGAGGGACCCTAATATAATTTTTTAAGACAGGATGGGGGAAGGTAAGAGTTAGAACTTGAAAACTTATGCTAAAATTTCCTAGTGAAGTGTCTGGTAACTTGGGATGCCATTCTTGTTGGTCTGACATAATGAGAATTAGCCTACTATACTTGTATTAGGTCAGTTATTTATTGATGAAGGAGGATTTAGAGGTGAGATAAAGGGTTATTAAAACAACAATTTTTACATTAGGGGGAATTTAATGGTAATCTTAAATATATATAGCATTTACATAATAACTATAGACTTGTTAAAAATTTCCACTAACATTAAGATTGAAATGGGACTAAGTTGAAATCAAATATCTTACAGAATTTTGCTTATGGTGAGGGCCTAGACATTGGCTTGAATTACCAAGTGTAAATATTCATGAGCATTTATAGAAGCAGTCCAAGAGAATTTGGACTATGTAATACCTAACTGCAAACGTACACAACAGTAAATGCATGAGTAGCTAAAGCCTTCATAGTACACTAGTAATTTCTGCCAATCATAAAGCAGCCGGAATCCAACATATGAATTAACAACTAGTTTTTGGTCACAGTGTTAAGTTACAACATACATACATTTACTTTGAGAAATTGTAGCATAAAAATTAGGCAAAAGACAATATATAATATGGTTTGGGTAGTCTGCATAGACATAAAAAGATGAGTAATGATGTTTACAACCCAAGGAGTCTATGATTCATAAATCATTATCTAAAATGTAATCCAGAGAACAAATGTGGCTTGTGACTGCATACATATGTCAGTAAAGGTCAAGACAATGGCAAATCTCCAAGCTAAATTACTCTCTAAAAACAGAAGATGGATCTGAGAGTATCAGGTTTTCTCTGTCACTTGAAGTCTACCAGTAACATTCCAGCCCCTATGCTGACTAACTACCTGCTAGAGATAATGAGAGATACGGGAATGTTATTTGAAAATATCTATAATATTTACAATTAATTTTTAATTTGAAGTAGCACATTAGCTTGGGATGAACAATTATAAAATAATTCAAGACTAACCAAGTATTTCTAACAGTGTGACATTATTTATTAGTTCTATGGAAATGATTCTATAGAAATTTGTTCTAGAGAATTTGGATAAACTAATATAATAATATTCCTAAAATATGAAAAATGACAGTAAGAATTAACATTTACTGGTACCTTACAGGGCCAGGCACATAGTAATTGTCACTTAAAATTTGTTATGATTAGCACATGTCCCATGCACTGTAATAAGAATTAGCTTCACCATTTTATAATAATCATCATCACAAATTAGGTATATAAACTCAACAATATATGTTAAATATATAGATAAATGAATGAATGAGCGGAAAAATACAGAGGCTCAGAAAGTTTAAATAACCTGCCTAAGTTCACATGATAGAAGAATTTGAGACTTAAGGTGAGCCTTAAGGGTAGCTTTTTTGTTTTTTATTTATTTGTTTGAGAGAGATGGGAAGGGCATGAGCAGGGAGGAGAGGGAGAATGAGAGGGGGCATTAAGGGGGAGAGGGAGTAGAGAGGACGGATAAGCAGACTCCCCACTAAACAGGGAGCTTGTTCTGGGTCTCTATCCCAGGATCCTGGGATCATGACCTGAGCTGAAGGCAGACTGTCAAGTAACTGAACCACCCAGGTGCCCCATTAAGGGTAGCTTTTGAATAGGAGAGGAAGACAGACATGCTAAGTATGGAAAACAGCAAGAAAAATAATACACAAAGAGAATGAGCCCTAGATACTTAAGGGGTAAAGAGACAATAAGTACAGGTAGGAAGGAAGTATGTGTGGTGAAGCATTAGAAAGCACATTTTGGTATAGGGTGGGGACAGGGCAATTCTTTGAAGTCTAGAAGAAGAGTTTGAACATGATCCCGTGATTGTAAGCAGAGTGACATGAGGAAATTTTTTGCCTAAAAGAAGTGTAAATTAGCAGCATTAGGCAGTATGGGTGTGGTGGAAAGAATCTATTTAATATAGGAGGAATTCACAATGGTCTGGATTTTGGTATTGATTACACAGAAAATAAAAAAGATAAGTCTAAGAAATATTTTGAAAGAAAAAAATGGATATAGAAGGAAGCAGATTAAGCAATAAAGAAACCAATGTTTAGTGAGAAGATGTATCAAATGATGATTTCATTTAAAAATCAATATAGAATATAGTTTTTCTTCACTAAAAGGAAAAGAAGGTAAAACTCGATACCAGTTGGACAAGAGAGAACATTTTCATATGGAGTTTGAGTTGATAATGATGCTTCCAAATGTAGACAGTCTGTTCTTATGTCAAAAGATCAGCCTAGGTAGGATACAGGTACAAAATCAGCCTTGATTTTCTTTTTTTTTTCTTTTTTTTCTTTTTTTTTTTAAGTCCTGGTATGAAAAAGAGGTATGTAGGAAGAATATAAAAAGCAGACTGGATATAAGAAAGGACCAAAGTTCAAGTTCTGATTCTGAAATTTAACTTAAATAAGTCACTTACCACCTCAAACTAAGTTATTCCATGTTTTAAGTGGAGAAAATAGTATCTACTTCACAGTATTTTAAGCATACAAAGTAAAATGGTCTTGCAAATTGTAAAGCTATATAAAGATACCTTTATACAGTTAAAGTCTTGAGAACCAAAGGGTAGATATTTTAAGCTATGTATTTAAGGACTTTGGAACTGAGACTTCAGCCGACTTCCCTTGATTGAAGATGCACCCCATACTATGCTACAGAACAAGCAATTCATTATTACAGAATTAAAAGGCCACTTGGTCTGTCTGCTTCTGAGACACAGCAAAAATAATACTGACAAATTCTGATAAAATCTTTGAATAATTATCTTTGGGGTTTGTCTTATTGAGTAAATATAATCTTAACTAGCAAATAAAAGAATAATTTTGAGTTCAAAAGTTCTCATGGCACAAGTAGAGGAGCATCTTAATATTGCTTATTCTTATTCTTTATTAGTCTGCAAATTTGACATTGCATAATACTAAATTATGAAGTGACACATTTAAGCACAGTGACTACTTGATTGAAGCATGCATGATAATAAATTCTTGGTTTTTTATAAGACTTTTAAAGTTACTAATTACACTGAAATAAATAATAACTGCCTTAGGAACAAAACCTGAAATATAGATGACTGAACAGAGTACAAGCTCTTAGAGAAGCAGGACGACATACATTTTGTGTTCATAGACTATGTTTATAATATCATTATTTTATTTGTAAGGATTAATCTGAAAAAAATTTTTTTATCCAATTTATCCACTTTGATTGAATGAGCCCTATGGATCTTGGTATTTCTCAAGTTTGAGTACATAATGACAAGTTGTCTAATATAAATTCCAAATAAGTTGTGATTATATTTTACTTTGCTTCCCCCCGCCCCTTATTTTTGCAGCCTTGTTGAGGTCTGAGCTATTCATTATAGAGGTCACAGATACCACATTTCCACTTTTAAAAAGTAGGAAAAGGATTATGTGGAAATTATCTGATTCTCTTCAGTATGCCTGAGCCTCCCAGACAGGAAGTATTTGTTTTATATTTGCATACTTAGCACCTTGGACAGTGTCAGGCATAAAATAGGCATTTATCTATTCTAGACCAAATGAATACATGAATGTTTTGTCCTATAGATTGCTGGAGCTACTAATCACCAGGACTTAAACAGCTTTTTATTTTGCTGTAATTATGTTGCTTGTATGCAAACTACTCTTAAATTGTTTTTATTTCATTTTTAATGCAAGATGTTACACTCAGAAAATAAAATCTCTTACACTAAAATTCATGTTAGCGTAAAAAATAATATATTGACCTCCTTTGTACTTACAAAACCACATATTAATGAATAAATTAGAACAAAATTAGAGCAAAAAAATGCTTTTTCTAAAGCAGTGTTTACTTTTATTCTCATCTTCAAGTTCACCAAGGAATTCTTTGAGGTGCAAGGGAGACCTCCATACCAACCCCTCCTCCCCAAAAAACACCGGAAGGAAAAATAATTTTCCAGTCCGATTTTAAAAATACTATTGTGGAACAGAATAGATTAGTGTACATTGTAAAGACACATATTCTGAATTCCTTCCTTTCTTCCCCGAATTCCTTTAATCTCCTATTTTATAAATACACTCGATGATTTCTGTTCACCATATGCACTACTATAAAGATTATGGATTCTAGCAATTGCTTCTTGTATGCACAACAGAAACGAGGATTTAATAAAGGAGAGAAGAGTGTAAACCAAGGGCAACCCCGCTGTAAACGATCTCTGTAAACCGCTATTTATTAGGTTTGCACTAAATTGGTGGTGGCAGCTCAAGAGCCTTTTGTCTGTGGGACGGTGGGTCTGGCAACCATTATCTGCTCCGGGAAGCAACGTCTGTGACTCCGCCCGGGCTGGGGGTGGGGAGGGTGCCGCGTGGAGGGCTGTAAGAGAATTAAAGTGAGCGAACAAAGAGAACTCCCAGCAGCCGCCTGCCAGCTCCTCGCAGCTGCATCAGGAGACGTCAGTCACGCCCGGGAAGGCTGTTCGAATACGCCTCCCAGAGAAAATAGCTCAAGTGAATAATTGATGGAGATTGATCCGCCCAGGACAAAGCTTGCAGAAAACCAGCGCATCCGATTTCGAGCGGTTTTGGAATCCTCTGCCAAGTACAGGATATGGGAGCGAAGCAAGGACTTGGAGCGCAGCTACAGATCTTCCATCTCGGGTGTGGCTCCGGCCTTTTTGTCTTCTAGCCACCTCCCCTGTCACCCGCTCCTACCCCCACCCCGGCCCGTCCCCGCCTTCTTCTCTTCCCTATGAAAGTAGCCTCTCTTTGGTTACTTCTACCCTATCCTCCCTTGCAGTCCCGCCCTCTCCCCTGCCCAGTCCGGTGAGGTCAGCTCATGAATATCAGTGCACTTCCTGAGGAGCGTCTGGCACCGCTTGGTACCTCGCGTGTTCGCCGGCTTGGAGACGCAGCTCAGCCGAGTCGCGGACCCCGGGAAGTAACCGGCTCTGGGGGCCGCCGAGCCTGCACGTTAACGCCATTGTCTGGAGAAATCGAGTGGGTGTGGAACTAAGGCGAGAGGGCCCAAAGTCGTGCTCAGCCAAAAAGTGGCACATAATTCTACGAAGTTAAACTTTCCTTGTCTTTAAAAGACGTAAAAATAAACCCTGAGGTCGCCGGAGGATCAGAAGGAAAACGCTGTTGATGCAACTTCGAAACATCGCGTCTGCAGAGAAGTGAGCAGTTCTGGATTTCTAAAGGGATGGGGATGAGAGATGGGATGGGTCAGTGGGCAGATAAAATTTGAGATTAAAATTGTTGGTTTGTGCCCATCCGGGGTTGCTTGGTTGGCGATTTCCACGGGGGAAGCCTTGAAGAGGCACAGCATCTTGTCACTTTGTGAGAATCACGTGACAGCATGGTACCTTTGATGTGGGAGCCGAGTTCCTGAGCTTTCTCCTGGGTTAGAGCTGTCTGGGAGCCGAATTTAAACGTTGTCAGGGGACTCTCAGCTCCTAAGTGATTATGCCTAATTCAAAAACAAAAATAAGGTTGCATTGGCAATATAGCTTGGTTAGGTGGTCCGCATTAGTATGACCCATGCCGTTGAACTAGGCCAGACATTCTAGGAGGATGTGGCTCTGAAGAACGTGTAGAAAATAAGTTGGTGGTAACTTTTTTCCCCTTAGTGACTTCTTTGTTCGTCATTATTTTTTAAACTGTTGGGGGAGATCCCAAAGGAGAAAGTCAGGGGCAGAAGGAAACTTCCAGTAATATTTCTTCATAAAATGAGGAATTGCTGCATGTTCACTAAGTTATGATACTTAAAATGGACAATAACAGGAATCATGCTAGTAAAATAACTGGCAAGCATCTTGTCTCCTAGTAGGAGGATTTTTTTCTTTTTTCTTTTTTTTTAGCAGAACTTTCTGCCTAGTCATACCCCTTTCGGTGCTTTAAAGAGAGATGGTAGCTCTAAGGAAAAAGCACCAAACTGACAGTCGACCAGGTAGCTGGATCACTAGGCAAAAGAACCCAGGAGGCAATGGCTTGCTATTTTCCAGATTTTAAAAGCTAGTGATGGATTTATCTTGGAAAAAAATACACAATAGAGGTTTATCTTGCCACCATGAGTAAAGATGCACCATGTTTCTTGGCTGGAGGGTCATTCTGTCTCAGAATTTGGCTCCATAGAAGGAATCCGGCACTTTAAAAGTACAACTTTACCTATGATATAAACTTTACCTGTGATATATACCATGTAATAAGATGTTTAAGAATGAAAATATCTTCTATCTGGCAATTACACTTAAAACTAAAATGACTCACAAGAACTATAAAATTCTGATAAATGTAGAAGTCATCACGTGTAACTTAAGACATTGTGCAGGGCTAGTAATAAACTTTTCCAAAAGTATTTTAAAAATTGTTTACCAAAGCTTAAAGAATACTTTTAGGGTTACTAATAACTAAACCATCTAGATGATCCTGAATGCCATTACTTTCTTAAAATGAAGTTGATTTAAAAATCACTCATTACTTTTTGTCTTAGTTCCAGTCTAAAAGAAAATGGGTGAATTTCTCTAACCAAGAACAACAATAAGAGTCAGACCTATCTGCGAAATGTATCCACAGCAAAATTCCTGTAGGAACCTACATCATAACCGCTTTCCTTTCTTTGAGAATAGTAATTAAATAAAATGTTCTCTACTCAACTAGGTTTTAAAATGTGGATTCAATAAGGAGGAAAATCAAAGTTGAAAAAGCAGGGTATTCAACTCTACCATGTGGACTTCTTTTCCTTCTGAAGCTTCTTCCTGACTTTATCCCCTCATCTTTTTCTTTTTTCTTTTTTTTAATTCTCCCTTCCCATCAATTCCTTTCTGATCCATATCTCACCATTGCCAGAACCTGGTACCGTGAGAATTTTAGGTTCAGCTGCTTTCCCATCATCATCGTTTTACTGAGATGGAGTGAGTTGGAGATGGTGCCTCCCTCAACAAAATGAAAATAGACTCTTCTGCATCCTCTTCCTAAATTCAAGGCTTCTGTTAAGTGCTTTACAAATTTCATGATTTTCTAGGGCTTCTCTTTTACGGGGAAATCACCCTTTGCTCCGTAACAATGCAGACGTGTTGTGTGCTTCCCTTCTTTTGTTTCTATCTCAGATTAGAAAGGAAGGTTGGCGGATTTGAGAAGGGAAAAGAATGATCTGGTGATGAACCATTCTAATCTCATCTGGTAGATTCTTTCCAGACCGCTATGAGTCAGCCACCGATGGGGGGCGCTGCCCCCGCCACAGCAACAGCTTCTGCAGCCACTTCTGCCACTGAGGCTCGACTGCACCCAGAGGGCAGCAGCAGAAAACAGCAGCGTGCTCAATCACCTGCCAGACTAAGGGACAATTCGGTCCGACAGACAACCGCGACCACCCGGTCCCCCGTGGGGGCCGGCACTAAACTCAATTCTGTTCGACAGCAGCAGCTGCAGCAGCAGCAGCAGGGCAACAAGACCGGGAGCCGCTCGGTGCCTCCGATCAGCGCCCGAGGAGGCGGAGGCGGGGCGGAGAAGGCTGCGCCCCTGGCGCCCAAAGGGGCCGCGCCGGGAGCTGTCCATCTCGCGGCTGGTGCTGAAGCGGCCCCTGCGGCGACCCTGGCCCCCGTGGGCGGCAGGAGGCCTGGCCCGTCGGAGGAGCCATCCCGGGAGCTAGAGCCGGTGTCCGCTAAACTCGGGGAACCCCCTCCGCTCGGGGAAGGAGGAGGAGGGGGTGGGGAAGGAGGAGGAGCCGGCGGTGGCTCCGGGGAAAGGGAGGGGGGCGCTCCGCAGCCGCCGCCGCCGCCCAGGGGCTGGCGAGGGAAAGGCGTACGCGCTCAGCAGAGGGGCAGCAGCGGCGGGGAGGGGGCCTCCCCTTCACCATCCTCTGCGGGCAAAACCCCAGGCCCCGGCAGCAGAAACTCCGGAAGCGGTGTTGTGGGAAGCGGGAGCGGTGGCGGAGGGAGCTACTGGAAGGAAGGATGTCTGCAGTCTGAGCTCATCCAGTTCCACCTCAAGAAAGAGCGGGCGGCAGCGGCGGCGGCCGCGGCTCAGATGCACACTAAGAACGGCGGCGGCAGCAGCCGCAGCTCCCCGGTCGCTGGCGCCCCTGCCATCTGCGAGCCTCTCGCAATCCCTTCAGTCTCCCCAATGGCGGCGGCAGCGGAGGGCCCCCAGCAGAGCGCTGAGGGCAGCGCGAGTGGAGGGGGCATGCAGGCGGCGGCGCCTCCTTCGTCGCAGCCGCACCCGCAGCAGCTCCAGGAGCAGGAAGAAATGCAGGAGGAGATGGAGAAACTGCGAGAGGAAAACGAGACTCTCAAGGTGAGAAGGGTGGGGGGTAGTCCCGTGGGGGAGGGGAGGTGTGGGTCTCGGAGGATTAGGGCGTGTCCCGCGAGGGTGAGAGTCTGTTAACCTGTTAGGGAGCCTTAAAAAGGGAAGGGAAAAAGAAACAAGAGGGGGGGGGGGCTCCTTGGCCTTTTCCAGGTTTAAAACGGCCTAAGATTAGTAGCCTCGGGTTTTAATTTAAATCCAAATTTGGGCCTTCGTTCTCTAATTATCATGGTTTGTCCCACTTTTTCATGCAGAGAGGTAGAGTAGGAGAGTGCGAGAAGGCCCAAAGAAGGCCCATTTTTCTAGTTTCTTCTTCATTCAGCTCTGTCACTCCTGTCTCATGGAGAGGGGCCAATAAAACTGAGAATTTGGAGTTGGCATGGGGTACGTACGGTGCATGTCCGGGTGGCAGGGGGCAAGGTTAATTTTGACCCACGGCCTGTCACCGCCTCAGAACGAGATTGATGAGCTGAGGACCGAGATGGACGAGATGAGGGACACTTTCTTCGAGGAGGATGCCTGTCAACTGCAGGAAATGCGCCACGAGTTGGAGAGAGCCAACAAAAACTGCCGGATCCTGCAGTACCGCCTCCGCAAAGCCGAGCGCAAAAGGCTCCGCTACGCACAGACTGGGGAAATCGACGGGGAGCTGTTGCGCAGCCTGGAGCAGGATCTCAAGGTCTGCAGCACCCGGGCTTGGGTTGGGGGGCGGGGGGCGGGAGGCACGGGGCAGGGACGGCAGGTGAGACCTCTTTGCGAGGAAAGGCCTTTACTGGTCATTAGCAAAGACACGGAGTTTCGCAGCGCTAACCACGAAATACCAGGCTTCGGGGCAGGAGAAAGGGAAGAACAGACCAGCGGGTCTGAAGGGTCTAGTGTGCGTGGAAGGCCTTGAGGAAAGCGAGGTTAGTGGGCTTTCCTGGGAGTAATGGTGACTCCTCCAGAGATGGTGGGAGGAGGGCGCCTCACCCGGCAGAAACGCGGGCGTGGCAAAGCGCAGACTCTGGCGTTGGTAGATCTGGCCTCCAGAGGCTGTCTTCCGAGCAAAGGCCAGGTGAAATCAGCCAGTCAAGAGCAGCGCGATGAAGACTCCTGAAGGGAGAGGAATTGAAGACCAGAACAGCGTTGGAAAGATATTAGAGTTAGGGTTTCTTGCTGCGAGTCACCCCAACCTTCTTCCAGGACTCCTTCCTTTCTGTACTTTGCTAACTCCATGAAAGAAGATCTGCTCAAATTGCCGTCCCTTGTGGAGAAGTAAAGAGCGAGTGCAGTAAATGAAAGAACCTCATTCTTAATGTGAAGCTCTTCCTTTAGAATTTCCCCCAGTGTGGGAATTTTAACCTTGAAATACGTTTTTTAAGTAGGTGTGGCCTGTTCGGTTCAGTTTGACTGTAGGCAGATTCACTGACAATGCAAACCAATGTTATCTTCATAACCTTGGACAACCAAACATAATTTTTATTATTTTTAACTTCCTCAAGATATGAAAATCAAGTGTCATTATCCTATATTTGTTTTAAAGAAAGCTGTGAGAAAACACTTAATGGAAGTCATTGTATTATTATTTTTTTCTTTTCCTAACATTTGTTGAGTGCTCACTATGCACCAGGCACTGTGGCAAGCATTCTTATATATTAATAGTGAGTTATCTCTCTAAATGTTAGCAGAAGACAAAAAAAAGGGGGGGGGGAGAGGGCCTATGAGTTTGGAATTATTACTAACATCATCTTGTATGGAAGCTGAACATTTTCATAGTTAAAGTGTCCAGTCCCCAGCCCTGGGAATTGGCTAATAGGTGGCCAGGCTGTCTCCCCACCCAGTAGAAAACCGCAGTCTACGTCCTGAGCCACTATATAATACCACACCAAAGCAAAGGCAAAAATGTACACTGTAGTTAAAGCAAAACAAAACTTAATCTCAAGGACTGATATATTTCCTAGGATTTCATATTTCATAGGATCAGAATTCAATCCTCACACTTCACCTGTGAAAACTTCGTTTTCTAGTCTTGAAAATGAGTAATAACAGAAATATATAATGTTGTTGTAGAATCAGAAGAGATACGTGACATTTCTTTAGGCATGATGAATCACAGTTGAACATCTGTTACGTGGTGTAGTGTAGAGGTTTAGGGAACAGAGCGGAGAGCCAGACTACCTGACCACTTGTTAGCTGTGTGACCTTGAGCATATTACTTCACATCTCTGAGACTCCATTTTCTCATTTGTAAAGTAGGAATAGTAATAGTCCCTATATTATGGGTTTGTTGTGATGGTTAAATCATTTATCTATGTGAATGACTTATATATAAAGCATACTGGTATATGGCGGAAACAATTTGTATATCAACTCTTAATAGTTTTATTTATTTATTTATTTATTTATGGCTCTTAGTAGTTTTAATGTGAATGTAACTTTAGTTCACTATTTTATTGTCTTTAATTATATATTACTGTTAAAACACTTTAACTTAGGTTGCAAAGGATGTATCTGTCAGACTTCACCACGAATTGGAAAATGTGGAAGAAAAGCGAACAACAACAGAAGACGAAAATGAAAAACTGAGGCAACAGCTTATAGAAGTTGAGATCGCAAAGCAAGCTTTACAGAATGAACTGGAAAAAATGAAGGAGGTTAGTATTTGATTATCTCATGTTCTGCTACATATACATTTAGTTCTTTCGAAAAGAATCCCCAGGACAAATATGACTGTTAAAATACTTCCATCTTTTAATTATTATAGATCAGTTTGTTGTTCTCACCCAATATACTAACAGATACATGACTTCATACTAAATTAATAAGTAGTAAAGAAAAATTGACCTCAGCCCTACCTCTAACTTGATATATATGAGCTCTGCCCGAGGTTCCATTCTGTCCTCTAAGTTCATGTTAAAGAGGGGCATCTGGGTGGTACAGTCGGTTGAGCTCCTGACTCTTGGTTTAGGCTCTGGTCATGATCTGAGGGTTGTGGGATTGAGTCCTGTATGAGGCTCTGCACTCAGCCCGGACTCTGCCTGGGTTTCTCCCTCTCCCTCTCTCCCTACCCACCCCCAAATAAATAAATAAATCTTTTAAAAAAATAAATAAATAAATTTATGCTAAAGAAATTACACAACTATACAAACACAAAGGATGTCCAAGATTACGAAGGACTAAGTCTTGTGTTGAGAAGAATAGTCCTGTGATTACTACTGAGTTCATAGAACTGCAGACTTTTAGAATGAAAATGCCATAAAAATCATTTAATTGAATCAAATTGAATCATTGCTTGAATCCTCCTTATGACAAAACCCCCAAATGATCAGATGCTTAGAACATTACCAGTGACTGACCTTTAAGTTCATTTGCATTAGCCAATTCTGTCACAACCTAGCTCTGTTTAAAGGTTTTCTTTGTTTTGAGTTGAAATCTATTTCATTGTAATTGAAATTGACCAATTCATCTTAGTTCTTGCCCTTTAGGGTAGAAGGAAGAGTCCAGAGTCCTCTTCCACATCAGGTAGTTGAAGTTTCTATTTCCCCTAAATTTTCTCAAAGAACAAAATTAATATCAGAAAATAATTGGAGGAGAAAAGAAATAGAAAATTTATAGATAAGATAAAGGAGAAAAGATAACAGAAAGTTATCAAGAAGTGATTAGCTTTGTTATGGAGAGAGTTGTTGGGTTATGAACATCAGGAAGGTATGTGCTATTGTGAGTGCTGTGAAGTGTGTAAACCTGATGATTCACAGACCTGTATCCCTGGGGCATGTAATACACTATATGTTAATAAAAATAATTAGTAAAAATAAATAAATAAAGAAGTGATTAGCTTTGTGATAAGTAGCAATTGAATTAAAATAATCATCTTTGAAAACTGCCTGAGAGTATATGTGCAACTTACGAAAATTATTATTGAGAATTAGCAAATGCACATATGGTCCTCTGGACATTGTCCTCTGCTTAAATATGCAGAATTTAAATGAAAATCCTAACCTTTCCATGGACTAACGGAATTATTGCACCTTGCATTGTTTTGCTTATCTCAAAATGGTATAAAAATATATTTACCATGTAACAGTGAAAAAAGTATCAAGTCTGATTAGGAATATGTGTCAGGAATTTGTATGTAATACAAAGTGGGGTAAACTATTTTGTGATCTAAGTTTCTATTTATTATTATATTATCCTGATTTTAAACATTTTCTAACATGAAAAATTAGGGCAAAACCATTTTTTTTAAAGATTTTATTTATTTATTTGACAGAGATCACAAGTAGGGAGAGAGGCAGGCAGAGAGAGAGGAGGAAGCAGGCTCCCTGCTGAGCAGGGAGCCTGATGTGGGGCTCTATCCCAGGACCCTGGGATCATGACCTGAGCCAAAGGCAGAGGCTTTAACCCACTGAGCCACCCAGGCGCCCCATGGCAAAACCATTTTCATGATCTGTATGTAATTCCTAGCTAATACCTAAGGACGGCTGTGCGCTACAGGAGGAAAACATGGAAACTGGGAGCCATGTGACCATCTTTGCCATGTGTGACTTAAAAAGCTTCAAACTTGTCTCAGTTTATTCAGTTGTAAAATGTTGTCTTAATGATTCTCAGCATCTCCTGCAGCTATCATGACTTTTATCATGAAGTCCAGGACATTATCTTTAAAGAGTAGCATAGATTTTTTTTTTCCTAAAGTTAAGAGATTAACTATGAAATTATGTGAAGTATATGCTTCTTAAACAATAATGTACAGTTGAAATTAAAAAATGAAAAAAAATTAATTTCCAGGAAAAACAATGAAATAGGCAGCTTTATTCGTTTGCTAGGGCAGTTGTATCGAAGTACTGCCAACTGGGTAGTGTAAATAATAGACATTTATTTTCTCACAGTTCTGGAAGCTGGGAGTCCAAAGTCAAGGTATAGTCAGGGTTTACTCTCTAGGAGGGCAGGATCTGTTCCAGGCCTCTCTCCTTGGCTTATGGACGGTTGTCTTCATGTTTACACTGCATTCTCCCTATAAATACCTATGTCCAAATTTCCCCTTTTATAGACATCAGTTATTGTAGATTAGGACCTACCTAACTGTAGGTCGTACATTGTAAATTGACTGCCTCTGTAAAGACCCTATCTCCAAAAAAGGTCACATTCTGCAGTACTCTGTGTTATGAACTCAGCATGTGAATTGAGGGGACCCAATTCATTCTATAACCATAGCAATTAAACACCTTCTTATAGGCAAGTAAAGGGAAAGTTCATTGTCAGTTATTAGGCTCCATTCCATGTTCATACCTCACTTGCCTTCTCCCATATTCCTTGTTTATACAATTAAGAACACTCAAGTCAAAACAAACTTCATTTGATGACCCGGAATGAAAGAGAAATACTTTGTGATGTGGTATCATGTGAATGTTTTTTAAGTAAATATCTGAAAGTTGGATTTAAAAATGGCATAAGAGCTTCCTGATTTCATTCTGTGTCCAGAAAAGGGGAAAATGCCTGTAGACTGTCCATTAGCCAGATTGATGGGACATCTGTCATTGTAAAATAAAAGCCAGAATAGTCTGGCTACCAGGAAGGAGGGCTAGAACTTGAGAATGCCCTCAGGAGAATCACTGTAGAGATGTGTTTTGTTGATTCTGTTACCTAAACTCTTTCCTTAACTATTTCTTTCTTCAGGGCTCTGACTCTGATTTGGGAAAACATTCTTGTAGTATCAAACAATGTGGGTATATGTTCATGCCAAAAAGGAAATTCACATTCTCCTTGGAGTTCTAAAAGCCAAACTCCAGTCCCTGATTAGAGACTACAACAACAATAACAAAAAGTGGAGGGAATTTAGGAGCATGTATTCAGGATATTAGCTTTTAAAGTAACCTTTGATTAAAAAGATGGGCTCTACAATAGCATTCCCAGTTTGAGAAGGTGGGTGGCCGTGGAGAAAGGAAATAGAAATAGAGAGGAAGAACAAGAGAGTAGAAGATAAAGATCTGGGGGATTCTAAATGCAATAAAGGAAAAATGAAAAATATTCTCACAGGAAAGTTCTGAAATCATTCATTTGAGGTTAACCTTCATAATGCTCAGAAAAGAGTCAGGAATAGAAAAGGTAGTGTAAAACTATATTTGGAAATCAGAAATGTTTCATTAAAATGAGATTCTTGTAATAACTGATCTTCCAAGAAGATCAGTATTAAAACTGAGTTGCAACATAAGTGTCTCACTGTGTGGGGTAGGAGCTGTGAGTTTGAAGCATGAGTTGGCCTCGTGTGACTGTGACAGTTTCAGATAGTCATCTGTTTCCTTGGTTGTAAAATGAAAACCTATTCAAGTCCTTGGTGAGTGTTAATCACACAACTGTCATCCTTTGTGGCATTCTAATCAGTGGAGAAAACAGAAGGAGGCCAAATTTTCCATTATGAAGAAAAGACAGTAGTTATGGAGTAAAATCATAAAATGTTAAGTAGAGTATACTAGAGAGAAGCAACGCTCTAACTCCCAGTTTTTAGTTTCTTATATGGAGTCATATAGATGTTGAACTGCACAACTGGGACCAATAGGCCATCTGCTGGAGTTTGGAAGCCATTAACTAAGAGTTTAATTGGCTTCAAGGGTGTTGACCAATTGCTCTCAAGGCTAGTGGCTACACAAGGTCCTCTGCACCTGCTCACATCCATCTGCTTATCTTCTTCCTCTGAGAGTACAGAGTAGGCGCTGGGGTAAGAAGAGTTGAGTAGAGGCAGGATAGAGGTAATTAGACGAGTCTACTGCAACTCATTGCTTGTACTGAAACTGTTGGTGTTCTGCCAACTGCAAACAAGAGGGACCTCTTAGGATGCAGCCTTAGAATCTTAATGGTATTCTATCTGATTACAAAACGTTGATTGCTACTGCCACTATGCTTTCTTGCAGTAGAAAAGTGCCTCTACTTTTATGTCACCCAGAGAAAATGACGGTTTTCAGCATCACAAGCAATCAGAGACAGGTTTTTACAAAAGTTATTTCATGGAAACTACAACTCATGGTTTGAATGCCAAGACAGGTTAATGCACAAATAGCATAAAGATATGGAGGAGGCTCTGTGAGGGCCAAGTGTCTGCTATAGCTAATTGAAGGTCACCGCCCTTCATGAAGTCCTTCTTCTATAGGAAGAAACTTTACTTTGAGAGTTCTGAAACCCTTGTGCTCTTCAGAAGGGAGGGGTCTTCTCATATCACCTTTAAGATCTGACACTTGGAGAAACATTGGTAATAGACATTTGAGGAAAGAAATGGACCTTTGAGGTTGGAAAGGAAGAAAGAATAATGATGATGATAATGATGATGGTGATGATAAATGATTATTTGATCCTTTTTACTTCAGAATCTATCTTCTTTGTGTTGTTTTATCCCTTAACCTCATACAAGAGTCTTAAAATAATTTTCTTAACTTTTCCTGGTCTTTGCCGTAGAGGGCCCTTAATTTGCCTACTGCGATAGCACTATCTATCTTGAGACTTTTGTTTTCTGTCCACTTGCTTAATATATTCTCTATTACCGTGAACTCTCATTCTAGAACACAAAAATAATTAGTACCATAAATTTCAACAGTAGTGTCTTCTTTTTAAGTATATAAAGAATGTATCTGTTTACTTAGACTTTCTTTACAGACAGATCGCTAATAAATAAATTCTTGTCCTGCATGTTTAGTATTGCCTATTTGTTTTTTGATATAAAATAAATGTTAAGTGTAACTTTAATTGGTTTTGATAGGGTATGTTAATCTAAGTTATAAAGTACAAAAATGAAATGCTGAGTAATAAATCCAGAAGCAGTCCCAGAGATGGTTTTAAGGGGGAATTTCTTTGGCATTCAAATAGTTTCCCCTGGTTCTGGTAGTTGTAATTTGAAAAAGAGAAGAGCAGATATTGACATTTTTAAATGAAATTTCCATAGATATTTTTAAATGCATCAATTAAACACTATTACTTTAGTCACATCTTCTCAGAAGCAGTGGTTTATTGAATAACTTAGGTAGGAATAATATGGACTATATTAGAATCTTAAAAAAACAATGTGCCTGGTAAGCAGAAGAAACCTTGTTTTCCAGGTTGCTATATATTGGGTATGTGTTTTCAAAGATGTATTTATTTGGAAATTGTGAACTCAATTGGATTTTTTTTCATGAAATTACATATGCAGTTGTATGTACTCTGAAGTTATTCCCTAGACTCAGTCCTATATTAGTGGGTCTTTTCTTTTATCCAGATGCCAAACCCCCAGCAAAAGCAAATCCCTGTTGTGAGACAATTCCCATTGGTGGAGTATTTTGTGAAACATATTGAACTTTTATTGTAAACCTCAAGTTTCTGTTTATTTAAATGAAAAGCACAAGGGTTTCAATGCTTTTGAAAGTAAGGATTCTTCCTACAACCAGTTTGTGTCTTGGCTGGGATTTTGAACTTTATGTTCTTAAAGCACCAAGGCACTGTATAAATATGAATTTTACCTAATTAAGCATCTCCTTTTGATTATATGTTTATTCCCATTTCAAATATCTATTAATTATGATGTTTACAATGGCATGGCTTCATAGATTCTGTTCAATAAATGTATGTTGAGGGGCTCCTAGGTGGCTCAATTGGTTGAGCATCCGGCTCTTGATCTCAGTTCAGGTCTTCATCTCAGAATCCTGAGTTCAAGCCCCTACTTTAAAAAAAAAAAAAAAATGCATGTTGAAAGGTTTGTTGCATTTGCTGGTGAACCGTATCGATGACAGCTAAGTCTCCAACCATGTACTCTACCAGTTTAACGAGGTCCTGGGGCTCTAGGCTGAACTTTGAGGGATCTGAGTGTGAGAGGTGAGCAGTTTATATATGTTTAAATATCTCCATGGAAGTTCTTTGCCGACACAGGTATTAAAGAGTTGTTTACTTCTCCATCTTCTTTCTCTAACCTACCTTAAAAAGGAATTTGAAACAGTTCTCAATAAATCATAACCCTTGAACTAAGGGTTTAAAATTTTGGTCAAGTAAGAATTCTGGGAAGAGGAAAGAAAACTTAACCCAAGGGATGTGTGTGAAACAGCTCTGAGTTCAGTAGCAGTTGAGGCAGGGAGAGAAAAATTCAGAGAAGTTGCTTCCTAACTGTGGCTGCATCTGGAGGCAATGTCAAGCTTTAGAGGAGGCCTTCGGAGCAACCATGAAGAAAATTAATCCTAGTACAGGAAAATGTTCACAATTTATAAACAGACAACCGGTAGATGGCTCACATGACAACCGGTGGATGGCTGAACCTTCATAACCACTGTCAGTTCTTATCTACCCAGTCTATAAATTAAGAATGACCCTTTTGGAGAAAAGAACATCTAGACATTTTGTCATTAGCTGTGAATTTGAGTGAGGTTTATTAGAAAGTTCACATGTCATGGCATCTAGAAACTGACATTGAGCAAATAACTTGAAATGTATCATCTTTATTCATAAATGTAGAAGTTAAACTAAATACTCTCCAAGTTTCCATAAAAATGTCATTTTCTACTTTATTATTCATCTCTATTCTCCATGAAAGTTTTATTTATAGTCAAGCATGCCAGTCTGTTTCACTACTATCATTTTTATTATTGTAATTATATTTTCCCTTATTCAATCAACAGATATTTATTGAATGCTATTTATTGCCTACTGTAATATGGGCATATAGACACCCCACCCTCAGAGCAAACAAAGACACAGATGTCAGGGTCTTGTGTTAAACTCAGAGTTTGTCCTAAATGAGTGAAGTCATCAGCTAAACATCCAAACATTTTAATTTTGTTATTATTGAAATGATATGACTTCTGAGATTTTCTGAAGTTGGTTCAAGTCTTTATGTTTCCAAGAGTATAATAAAAATCTCTTTGAGGTCACTAGGCTTTTGTGTGTGTGTGACAGAGAAAAACCTCACATAGAACTGACCCCCGTTAAACAACCAGTCTTTTCCTTAAGGGACTCTGTTGGGTGTAACTGTGACCCAGCTAGTCCCTGTGGTGCCTTTAGGTTTTGGGACGATAATTTGTAACATTATTCTCTCCCACTCCCCTCTACCCTTGACTTCCTGAGAAGGGCCCGCTTTTATTGGTGCAGGAAATAGCATCTCTCTGCCTCAACATCTTCCTCAGAGCTAAAAACCAAAAAGTTTGATCTGATTTAGCAAAGTTTGTTTGATTTAGCAAACATTTTATTGAGTATATATATATATATATATATATAAAATATATATTTACTTATATATATATAATATATATATATAAATAACTGAGTCAGCTCAGCAGTTAATTTGCCTGGTAATTTCCCCCAGGGCTGCCGCTGCTCAGTGACTACAAATATATATATATATTTTTTTTTAATATTTATTTATTTATAATATATATAAATATACATATATATTTATATATATTTTATATATAGTGTATATAAGAAGGTAACAGTTAGTGTTACCATGAGGGTAGTCCTTGACTTCAAGTTAATTACTTTCTAATAGAAAAGACAGCCTTGTGGGGCATCTGGGTGGCTCAGTGGGTTAAAGCCTCTGCCTTCGGCTCAGGTCATGATCCCAGGGTCCTGGGATCGAGCCCCACATCGGGCTCTCTGCTCAGTGGGGAGCCTGCTTCCTCCTCTCTCTCTCTGCCTACCTCTCTGACTACTTGTGATCTCTGTCAAATAAATAAATAAATAAAATCTTTAGAAAAAAAAAGAAAAGACAACCTTGTAGAAGTTGCACTTTGACAATATTTACACATGTGTGTTACTATACTAAACGCTTTGATGTTCATTATCTCAGAATGGAAAATTTACAAGGATGAGGCTGACACCGGTTTTGATCACTGTAGTACACTTAACATCCAGGTCAGTGCCTGGCATTTATTCAATTATACCATATTCTTCTGTAATATAATAGCAACCATTATTCCATACTTGATTTGTATATATCTTTTTTCCACACTAGACCATAAACCCTGGGAGTAAGAACCTAATTGTGTCTTACTCAGCATTATGCCCACAACAATCAGAAATTGTTGACACAAAGCCTACAAAGAATAAATAATTTTGAGTGAGAGAATATGTGGAAAGTAGGAGAGGTATTTCAGGCCCTATTTTGTAGAAAGAACAAGAAATAGGATTCAGAAACAGGACTCTTTCCATGGGGCCTAGTATAATACAAACAAGATAGGAGGAAATCCAGGCTCACCCTGCTTCCAGAATTAGAGATCTCTTGAGACTTTGCTATCTCCTAGAAACTTCTAGTCCTCTACCTTGTTTCTTTCAAACCCGTTATTCCCCAGAAACAACTCTTTCCTGGAATAAGGTCTCATAGTCTTGGGATGGGAAATAAGAACAAGAGCTCAAAAACAAGAGGAAAACCCTGACACCCTACATGTCAGTTCTGTGTTTGACTTCTATATCCTTTGGTGAGACAATGCGGAATGCAGGTTTAGAGAACGAGAGAAGACTGCAGACTGCAGATTTTGTCACTCCCAAAGACTATCCAGCTATTTGCTTTAAATCTCTGATGTTTGAGAGAGTCAGCTCAGCAGTTAATTTGCCAGGTCAGACAAGGGAAATTACCCCAGGGCTGCCGCTGCTCAGTGGCTACAAGCACTGAGTGCTAATTATAAACCAATCTCTGTGCCAGATACTTCATGTATAATGATGTTGTTAATAGTTTTGTTTTAGGGGCACCTGGGTAGCTCAAATCAGTTGAGCATCCAACTCTTGGTTTCAGCTCAGGTCATGATTTCAGGGGTCGTGGGATCAAGCTCTGCCTCTGATTCCGTGCTCAGCGGGGAGTCTGCTGGAGATTTTCTGCCTCCACTCCTTTCCCCATTCTCTCTCTCAGATAAATAAATCTTTTTTTAAAAGTAGTTTCATTTTAGAGGTAAACACTCAAGGCTTAGCAAAGTTAATATCACTTGTAAGCCGGCAGGGTCCACACCGGTCCCCCTCCCTCCAAGCCCATAGTCTCCACTGGCCAGTGCTACCCAGCCACACTGTTGGGTCACAGAGTGCCCCTTCCACAAGCACCTCTATCTTCTTCCAGACCCACAAGTGCCTGCCATCTTTAGGGACCTTAATTCTCTTAGAATCTCCTAAGTTCGGCACCTCTAGCACACATTTAGAAAATGCACTAAGAAATATTGAGAGAATACTTCCAAGGTGTCCAAAGGAAAATTATATTTTCTCTCACAGAAGGGAAACCCTTATGGGGAAAAAAGAAAAAAAAAAAAAAAGAAAAAAGAAAAGACTCCCTCTTTCTTTGAGGGAGGAAGGGAAAAGGAAGAAAGAAAGGAAAGGAAAGAAAGAAGGAACTCCCTTCTTTTCCAGGGAGTTGCACCTGGAAGATAAATTTCTCAAACTCCACATACATGTTTCAAAACTGCTGGGTCCCAAGTCCATCTATGCACTCCAGGGCTGCCAGTATCCTGTGCAGCATACTAAAGCTACACTATCTGAATAGCTTATTAATTCTGCATAAATCAGGTCAATCAATGTGTCAACCTGTAACAGACTGTGCACTTTTAACTGAACATTAACTTTAACTGAACATTAACACTTTTAACTGAAGAAAGAAAGGAAAGGAAAGAAAGAAAGAAAGAAACTGGACACAGAGGGCTAAACAACATGTTTTCAAGTCTGTTGATACCATCTCTTCTTTTTACAGATTTCATACCTGTATTATTTCAGATAAATCACTAATAGACTTAATTGCCTCTTAAAGGAAAATAGCTATTTTCCCTCTTCAATCTATTCTCAAGGACAACAGAAGAAAACATATGTGGCATGCCTTATAAGCCCTAAGGTGGTATAGACATCAGATGCTCTTGTCATTATCACATAGTTTTAGATTCGCTTATTAAGACTTAACTCTTAGAAAAAATGTTTGAGTCCATGAGAGTGAAATTTTAGATGTAGCCGGGACTCCAACTCTTCTACACAGGCTTGTGTAGAAACACTTCTGCTTTCTCTTTCCCTATGAGTGTCTATGACCGTGAAGTTCTTCTTTATAGGTCCCTTCACTATAAAGCCATTCTAACTTCATCCACATGTCCCGTTCCCTCTTCCATGAGGCATGTTATTAGACCCGACCACTTCACCATCCAGCACTTCACCTTGGCAGAGATTTGAAGGGACATGCAGACACTGCAGCTAGATTGTCTGTCCCCGCACTCCCCAACAGGGCTGACCGCTGATTTGTCTGGGTGAATGTCTCTCCTACCTCTGCTGCTCTATAAATATTTTTCTTAAAGAGAAACATCTCAGCAGAGAGAGAAGGGCTATTGTATTCAAATACAAGACAGTTTAGATTGTTTTGTGCCTTTTAATGACTCCAAAGATCTGTGCTTTCCGAATTTAGGAACCATATTTCCATTTAATTCACAGAAAGACTGTTATATATACAAAAACTGTAAATGCTTTTAAATGCTTGGGCAAGAGAAGAGGTGTTTAGGAAGATGTGATTGCTATCAGAGGAGCTCATCTTTAGCTCTTAAATTAGAATTTACTCGATTCCTTTGTTTTCCGATACTTGTGTTACATCTGAGTAAATATAATGAGCAATTTCACTGTATATTAAGAAGACTTTTCTAAATTGAAAATTCAGTTATATCTTGAAGATTTTAGACTTCATTGCATTTTAATGGAAATGCAATCACTTATTTGATGTCTCCATTCTAATTCGATTTTTACATTTCAGGGTCAGTTAAACTGATCTTTATCCAGATGGTAAATGACATTTGAAGATGACATTTAAAGATGTCATTTAACTTCTCTCCTGACATTTTCCATTTTATACTTGTATATTTCACTTAATGGAGCCATTTATATTCAGTGTGATTCAACTCAGAGGTGCTTAAAATTAAAAATTCAAAGTATTCTATACTCATCTGCTGGCTAGTTCAGTTATTTCCAATTTGTCTAGCCAATTAATCATGGTGGTAAGTGGTTAATAAAATTAACTACATTATTTTTTCTTTCCTTCACAAAATAAATGTTCATACCATTATGTTGGCCAGGAACCTTGAATAATAGCAGAAATAATTAGACAGCCCAATTGATTATTGTATTCAAGGGCATAATGAGTGACTTATATGTTGGTATGTAATTGTATCTGCTGCCTCCTTGCATATGGAAGAAAAGATTTTCATAGAACTTGATCAAATGATAACCATCTGTCTGTATTTAGGAGGGTCTGTTTTATGGAAAGTATTGTTTTTTGAGGATAAAATACAGCTATCAGATTCACTTCTTTTAGAGGTATGGCTACATTTAAAATAGAATAAATATGTTCTGCAATTTGGAAGGTAATTACTCTATTTTTAATTCTACTAGTATTGACTTTAAGGGTTTTTTCAGTAATACATTTATGATTCTCAATTTTTCTAATCATCAAATTCAAGAATAAAACAAGGAATTAAGAATTCTTTCTTGGATTACTGTTTGGTCTTTGTTAATTTAACATAGGATTATAAACAAAGATTTTTACTATTACTTACTGTTATAGTATTAATTTCAATTTAAAGAATATCTTTTGCTTCATATGTAATTCAAACAATGTACTTCCAGTTTCAATGCTTACACTATCAGTGATTTTGAACCACAACTACATTTTTGAAACCTCAGTTTTAAATAATCTTTAATTTGATTAGATAATGATCTTGACTTTCTTTTTTACAGGAAAAATTTGTAGATGTTCTATTTCTTGACCTTTGTATTTTTGAAAATAGCATGTGGCTGACTTCACATAGAAATGGCAGAATGGCATTAGCAAGTGAAATTTTTTTCTTTTCACATTATATATTCTGTTCCATTATCTTCTGGCATTTGTTTTTCAGTGGAGAAATATGAGATTGGCCTGATTTTGATTCCTTTGTAGGTCAGATTATATTCTCTCTACATAGTTATGGATATTTTTCTTTACCCTTTGTATCAATCGTGGTCCTCTGGTAGCAAAGGAAAGTCACCTAGATAGATCTTATATTTAAGATTACTCACAGTGGTTTGGCAGGATTCAGAAAACATACTCTTAGTTTGGGCTGGTCAGGCATTCAGAGAAGACTGGCAACCCTCCCTACCCCTAGATATAAAGATGCTGCTGAGGAAACGGTGTTCCTGGGACCGTGGAGGATGGTCCACCGAGGGGGAACTGTCATCTTAATGTATCTTAGCTACTGCTCAGATAGGGTGTTGAAAAAGTGAGGGAGTACTGAGTGTTGCTGGAGGGGAGAGGGGTGGAGAATGGGGTAACTGGGTGATGGGCATTAAGGAGGGCACGTGATACAATGAGCACTGGGTATTGTATAAGACTGGTGGATCACAGACCTGTACCTCTGAAACCAGTAATACATTATATGTTAATTCAAAAAAGAAATTTAAAAAAGAAAAGAACAGTTAAAAGAAAAGAAAAAAGAAGTGAGGGAGTGAGGAGAAGTGCCTTAGACTCTCCTCCTGTCCCTCAGTGTTTCTGCCAGTGACTTCCATTGGCCAAACCCAACTAGAAGGCACCTGGCAGGAAAGGTAGCATAGGTAAAAAAAGTATGCAGAGGTAAGCCTCCTGAAACACAGAGTACAGAGAAGGGGCAAGAATGAGTCTGCATAACTAAGGAGAATAACCAGTTCAAAAATATCATCAGGACATATCTAGGTGGTGGTCTTTGTTTATACGTACAAAAATGTAGATCTGAAAATGAATACTTATTTGTTAATTATCTCAAAGAAGCTTTCTTGGGTATAGGCTTGACAACCACACACGCTTTATTTTCTTCACTTCGCGCCCCTACTACTTCTCATCCTTTCACTTTTTTTTTTTTTTTTTTTTTTTTTTGTGGTCCTTTTCACCTCTGTCCTTAGACAAATTCTCAAGTTTTTTCTCAGTATCATTGAGTTAATTTTCTGCTGTGTCAGTTGTCTTTGAAGACTCCAGTGCAAAATTTAATTCTTATATTAAATTCAAGGTTACATGTGCAAATACATACATGTATTCTTTTTAAAAATATTTTATTTATTTATTTGAGATAGAGCATGGGGGCGGGGTGGTTGCAGAGCAGTGTCAGGGAGAGGGAGAGGGAGAAGCAGGCTTTCCACGGAACAGGGAGTCTGGGAGCCAGATATGGGACTTGACCCCAGGATGCTGGGATCATGGCTTAAGCCAAAGGCAGATGCTTAACCAACAAAGCTACCCAGGGACTCCCTTATTCTTGCACTGAAGTTTAGTGTCCTCTGCGTTTTCTTATTTCCAACAGGTTCCTAGTCTTCAGATCTTAATCTTGTCTATGACCTTCTGTTTTTAGTTCATAGAGGCCATGTTCATTATCTCATTAAGAACACTGTATTTTGGGGCACCTGGGTGGCTCAGTCATTAAGCGTCTGCCTTCCACTCAGGTCATGATCCCAGGGTCCTGAGATCAAGTCCTGCATCGAGCCCCTGCTCCCTCTCTCACTCCCTCTGCTTGTGTTCCCTCTCTTGCTGTGTCTCTGTCAAATAAATAAAATCTTTTTAAAAAAAGAAAACAATATTTTTAAAGCTGCCTTCTGTTTTCCAGAGTACTTTTCAAACATAAATTTTTGTTTTTTCCCTTTCCCTTTAGCTGAATACACTTTTCTTAGTTTACCCGATACATTTTATTGTATACAGATTTATTGGGGTATGATTTACATACCATGAATTTAAGTATTCAGTTTAATGACTTTTAGTAAGTGTACAGAGTTGTGCAACCTTCCCCACAATACAATTTTATAAACTTTATTTATCATGCTCCCTTGTAGTCACCTCCTATTCTCACTCTTAACCTTAGTCAAGCACTAATCTGTTTTCTAAATCTATGACTTTATACTTTCTGACTATGTCATACAATTATAATTGTACAATTTTTGGCCTTTTGCATCTGGCTTCTTTCACTGAGACTAATGTTTTATATCAGTACTTCATTCCTTTTTATTTGCAAATAAAATTTGATTATGTTTGTATATATATGTAAAAAAGTATACACACACACATATATGTAGCTATATTTATATATCACATTTTAATTTATCCATTCTTCAGTTGATGGGTATAACTTTTTCCCATTTTTATGAATAATGCCTCTATGAACGTTCACATATAAGTTTTTGTGTGGACCTATGTTTTGATTTCTCTTGGGTAGGTATCTAGAAGAAATCTATGGGTATATGATGAATTTATATTTAACTTTTTAAAGAAATTGCCAAATTGTTTTCCAAAGTGGTGGTACCATTTTTTTTTTTAATTGGTAAGGTACCACTTGATTGTCGCCGTCATCTTCTTTCCTTCTCCTCCTTCTCCTCCTTCAGTAGGCTCCATCCCCAGTGTGATGCCGAACACTGGGCTTAAAATCAGAACCCTGAGATCGAGACCTTATCTTAGATCAAGAGTCAGACACTTAACTGACAGAGGGGCCCTGGGAGCCCCTGCTCCATTTTACATTCTACCAGCAAAGGAGGGTTCAATTTAACAACATCTTTGCCAACCCTTATTGCTTATCTTTTTTGGTATAGTTGTCCTATTGAGCATTAAGCAGTATGTCATTGTGGCTTAAATTTGTGTTTCCCTAATAATGTTGAGCATCTTTTCCTGTGCTTTTTTTCATTCACTTTCTTCTTTTGTGTAAATATCTATTCAATTTGTTTTTCACTTAAATTGGATTATTTGTCTACTTATTTCTGGGTTCTAATTTAAACTCTATTTACTCCGGGGGTTCCTGGGTTGCTTAGTCCGTTAAGCGTCCAACTCTTGATCTCAGGGTGGTGAATTCAAGCCCTACATTGTGCTTAAACTCTTTAAAAAAAATCTAAACTATATATATTCTGGATATACGTTTTTTATTAGATGTATGATTTGTAATGTTTTCTGTGTTGCTTGCCTTTCACTTTCTTTATGATGTCCTCTGTAATGCAAAAGATTTTTATTTTGATGAAGTCCAATTTATGAATGTTTTTCTTTTATCACATATGCTTTTGGTGTCACTTCTAAGAAATCTCTGCTTAACCTACAGGAAAATCACTCCACTGTTTTTCTAAGAGTTTTACAAGTTTTAGCAATTACATTCAGGCCTATAATCTATTTTGAGTTAACTTTTGTGTATGTTGTAAGTTAGGCATCTAAATTTATCTTTTTGCACATAGACCTCCAATGGTCCCAGCACCATTTCTTGGAAAAAACTATCCTTTCCCCACTGAAATGCCTTTATCCATTGTACTTCTATTTCTTTTTCTACTTTTTTTCTTAAAAAAAAAAAAAATACCATTGAATGTCAAACTTTCCTTTTAAATTCAGTGTTGTCTCAAGACACACTCACTGTGTAACTAGTTCGTAGTCCCTCTAACTGCTTGCTTTCAGATCCAAAGCTATCTCACAACTTGATACACACAGGTCCAATCCAACATTTGATGGCCAGTAGACATTTATCTAGTTCTGGGCTATTCGGAAGGAATATGAGAAAGTCTACTATGGCAGCACTCAGGCATGCTGACTATGGGGAAAAGTTGAATCTTAGAAAAATATTCTTTTCTTTATCAGTAGTGTGTGAAAACCAACAAACCCCAATTTGGGTGTTCCCAAGGCTTTTCTGCCTGTGGTTCTACCCAGGAAGCCCTGGATTGTAAAAGAGCCTATCTCATGATTCATTGCACAATTAATCATCTAGCTCATTCCCTGCTTGGCTCCTACTTGTATTGGAGAATTGTAGTTCTGATAACCTGAGAGCTGCTGATTGCAAATCAGCCAGGCCCTTTCTCCAGATACATGATAAAACAGTATCTGTGCAATATTTATGCATGTATTAGAGAGAGAAAGTAGGGCTGGGACATAGAAGTGTTGGCTGCCCAAGTGGTTTGCTTTTTGATAACTTTATTGAGGCACATTTTGCATGTCATATACTTAACCCTTTCCACCTATACACTTCAGTGATCTCTGAGCAAATTTTCCATGGCAGGCAATTACTACAATAAATTAATTTTAGAACATTTTCATTACCTTATAAGATCCCTCATGCCTACTTACTGTTAATCCCCATTTCTTCCCTCCTTCTTGCTACTCCAGGCAACCACTAATCTACTTCTTCTACCTATTGGTTTGCCTTTTCTGGACATTTCATGTAAGTGGAATCATACAGTATGTGTCTATTATGTCTAGCTTCTTTCACCTAACATAGTGTTTTTGAGGCTCATCCATGTCATGTCATATATCAGTAGTTCATTTCTTCTTTTTAAAATTGCTCAATAGTATAGTAT